>NC_092027.1:12241220-12541220 GCF_042242105.1 Pempheris klunzingeri
AAGCACATGGATCTGGAACAGTGGAGTGCCCCGTCCTTATCAGAGCAGATCCCGATCGTGATAGTCTTTCTTTGTCTCACATGTTTGCATTTTTGTGTGCCACGGCGTGGCGTATTGCGGTGACGTGTATGCAAATGAGCCGAGTTGACAGACACAGTGTGAAGCCGCGGTGCCAAAGAAAGGTGGACTGAACCCGGTAGGCTGCATCTCCACAACACAGCGCTGGCTGTGGGGATGCCTAGCCGTTCCTGTATTTGTAAACAGATTTAAAACAATCATAGAGCCTGGTACAGCTCAGGATTTAAAAAATCATGAAGCAACACTCCTGTTGTTACGCAAAGCGTGTGACACATTTCGCGTGAGAATGACATTTGGTAAAAAAAAAAAAAAAAAAAGTCGGCTAAACACTGGTGGCATGTCAGACAGGCTGTTGAGCAACGCGGTGTCTTGAAACACCATTCATTCAAAGAAATTGCACAATACCTTGCACAGTAGTTCATCGCCAGTGTCGGTGTTCATCGCGCTGTGCACGCTCTCCCGGTCCGCCAGAGGTAGAAGCAGGAACGGTCCTATCCTGGATGGCCCCTGGTGGGTCGCCGGGACCGGGTTTGAGGTTGGGCTCACCGGGGATCCGGGAGAGGTGCCCAGGAGTCCCTGTGTGTCCCCCGCCTCGGCGCTCAGCCTGGCGCATTTGGCCGGCGGCTGATCGTCTGAGTCCAGCCGCTTGTGCGCGACTCTCCCGGTGCGGATGCACGGTGCCGGGCTGCTCCACTGCAAGTTCATCCTGACAGACCGATTCAAGGAGAAAACGAGACCCTGGCTTGTTTAGGACGCGTCCTTTTGATGGCTAAAATAAACTACAGGCAGCTCGCCTGATTCCTCCGCGTGAGACTCATTATAGTTGAGATATAAATGAAACTTCAGCGGATTCAGTGTCGGCGTGTTTCTGGTAATAATCCAACCCACGTCCTCCCTCAGAGCGAATGCCCGTGGCGCTGAGGTCTGTGTACTTTTGGTGAGGAAATCTCAATCCCTCCGAGTCCAGACTGGGAGAGAGAGACAGAGAGAGAGAGAGAGAGAGAGAGAAAGAGATACAGAGAGATAGAGATAGATAGAGAGAGAGCGACCGCCTTACACTCAGAGAGAGGCAGAGAGCGAGTGAGCTCCGGTGATGTTGAGATCAGAGCTCAAACACTCCGCCCGACCAGTCCAGCCTCCTGGTGTGACACAACCATTGAGCAATCCTGTAACGGCACCGACTCCAGCTCAGCTCTGCTCTGATGAAACTGCCTGCTGTATTACCTTTCACAGGAAACTACGTGCTGCAAACATTGATGTTTGTCATGATGTCATGTATCTCCAAAATTCCTACTGAAATAAATAAATTTTAAAAAAAAAACAGACCAAGTGAGAGGGATGAAGAAATCATCTGCTGCGTATCATGGCTGCCTCATGAGAGCATGCCCATGTTTTAGACAATAATTAACAATCTTTAAAGTCTCTCTCTGACTCAGTTGCTCCTTAACGTTCAGCCATTTATTGCCACTCGAGACCTCCTGTATGGCACCTGAAGTGTTTGCTCTCCAAATGTTATGCCTCAAGTGTGAACCAGCCGGTACAAAGCTCCAGTGTATGAGCCTTAACTCTAGCTTTAACATCACCACGATATTTTCCCATGCTGCGCCTGTTTGTTATGTGGATATGACTCACCCTCATAAAGCCTCAGTGGTGCTGGGCTATAAGCATTCACATAAAATATGCCAGCGCGGCTCTGTAAACAACATCATAGCATCTGGGCTCCCAGAGACACTGATCCCAGGCTAAAACTACATGTATACCCAAACACCATAAATAACCAGGCCAACAGTGCGCAATCTATGTAAAAATGATGCAATGTTCTTGAAAAAAGTGTATTCAGTGAACTATGGACTGTTGCTTAAGGATGAAAGAGGCAGCAATATAAGGGTGAAGTACAATATGTAGTCATTTTGAAAAACATCCTGTGATGATGAGTGTTGAGGTGAGCAGAGGTTATTATAAATGCGCATGTTTGTGTGTGTTTGTAATGGTGTGTGCACACGCATGACCATGTGTGTGTTGCACAAGAGTTCTCTTTTTCTACTACTTTATGTCGAACAAGCACAGTGGCTGCAGTAGAGGCTCACTGAGCGTTCAGTGAAACACAGAGCACCAGCTGGCCTCCGTGTGTGTGTGTGTGTGTGTGTGTGTGTGTGTGTGTGTGTGTGCACAGACTATCACCCCTCTTTCGCACAACCCCTCCTGCCAAACAGAAGCATGTCGTTCCAAACCATTTCTTTTCACATTTCAGACACAGTTCCTTCCACAAGAGGTCACACATTTAAGCAGGTCGCAGCAGCTCGGCTCAGCTTGACTCAAAAAGGTCATGTGAACCTGTCTCTGCAGGCCGTCCAAACATGGACGAGCTGCAGATTCCATAGGAATGATGGCCTGTTATTTTTAGGCCTTGCATTCTTTCTTTGTGCAGTGGTCGTCCTGTGAGTAAGGTGACTCACCAGCTGATTGATGCGTGTGTCTCTGTGAGCAAGTGTGTTTGTCATGCCGTTGAGGCGGCACAGGAACAGGTTTCCTCTCTCCTTCTTCTTCTTCAAAAGTTCAAAAAGCAGGATGAACAGTCACTGTGGGAACAGAGGACCGAGAGGTTTATTGTTAGCCGACAATAGTCTGGACCTGGTGTGTCAGTGCATTAAAGTGATGATGCATGCTTGTCGATTGTTTATGTGTGACGCAGTCTTTTAGTATACATTGGAAAAACTGATTTATTTGTGTTGACTGCCATAAACAGAAAGTGTTTGCGTGTGTGTGTGTGATGTGACAGGTTGTTCCAATGTGATTAAGAGTTTCTGTTGGAATCATTACACAAAGTCGCACCATACTACAGTACATGTGTTGGCTGTACGCTATACTCTTATGTAAGACAGTTCGTGTTGCATGGCTGCAGGTTGTAGCATCATATAGCTGGTCAGCCAGTGTGTACCTCATGATGCGTGTGGGTGTGTGCCATGTGCGTATACAGCGCCTGTGTAGGAGAGTGGCTGCATCCCCATGTCAGTGAGCCAGAAGAGAAAACAGTATTCAGGGCATGCTCTCCCTTGTTATAATTAGCTGAGTCACTCACCACCAGCAGCGGTAAAGAGAGGCTGGGAATTGATCTGCTCTGAGAATAGTTCAATCTGATCTGGCTGACAGCCAGCTATCACTGTTAATTATTCTTCATTTGAGCTGCTCCAAACAGAGCTGCAGACTTGAGACAAGACCTCAAGTCAGACGCACAGTTAGTCGGGAAAATTAAGACCTGCAGCTCGACTGCCTGCCGTAAGATTTGACCTGAAAGTAAAATCTCGAACTGTTTGGAAAAAAGTAAAGCCCCTGGTGAAATAACTTTGAAATGATCCTGACCACAGGCTTAGATTAGCCGAGTGCTTTGCTCACAAATCTGTCTCTCTGGTGTGGATGTTGGATAATGGTGATGGATGGACAGATGCCCTATCATGAGATAAATCAAACAAATGATAACAAAAATATACCGCCAGCTCCTCCAGATGGCATTAGGAGAAGTGAACAATTGCTTTTCATGTATTTGTTCCTGTTTGTTCCTGACAGAGCTGTTTGCTGTTTTCCAAATATATCAAAGATGACTACGGATGTCTTTTAATATACTAGAGGTAGTATTTTACTTCTGGTGAAGTGAATAAGCGAGAGGGATGAAACTTTGACAGTATTCCTTATGATTCAGGCAGGACAAGTACAGCTGTTAAACTCTCTTTATGTGATTAATAGGTATTTTTCAAAGCAGACATTTTGACTTGTCACAGGACAGATTTTTGATAAAACATTAACAATGGCTTTTTTAAAATTCTTTTTTATTTGCTGAATTAATTATATTAGTGTTAATATTGAATTTTGTTTAGATGTAACTGTCAGTGATGAAGGCTTTGCAGCCAGTTTGGATTGTTTGGTTTTTTTAACCCACTGGAAGTAATCTCAGTTGTCAGTTTTTCCCCAATAGCTCTGACTCGGCTATATAATTAAGAAGCTGATGTGAATGATTTTTCTGTCTTGGCTGCTCATAATTGTAGCCCGAACAATATGACATAAACACATGAAAGTGTGACAGTGAGACAGCATGCACAAAACATCGACCCTGAAACTGCAGCAGCTAAATAGAATTCAGCCATCGTTAATTTTATGATTTACATCAGTTCTTTTTCAACTTTGAAATTTCATGAAAAAATGACTATTGTATCCTCACAGTGACCCGAAACCGACAACACTATGTAATGTACATTTATTTAGCCATTATTATTAAATCATATTAATGATTAGTGATTGTCCTGATTATGTGCACTGGAGGATATATGTTAAGGCACATTGTACCTCAAGGATTTTCATCTCTGCAGGGACACAAGAGCAGTGTTTCCATATATATGCAAGTATGTTAAGTATTGTAATTACAGCTGAACTTCGACCTCCTTTCTGAGCATCAGTGAAAGGTCACTTAAGGATAGAAGGAAGTAAGTATACTGTATGCAACCATAGTCATTTTACAGGTTCTCCTTCCTCTATTGGTATTACACTGACTGCTGACCCTTTTTCTTTTAAAGAATTTTTGTAAAGACGAACTTGTATTCTGCAAATGCCTGGTTGTCTGCCATTATCATTGTGTCTTTGGACAACTGACAGTTTGCTGTGAATGTAGCATAAGAGTGTGGGAGATAGAAGTGGGCCACTGGATATTCAACTACATGGTAGCAGTAAAAACGACTCTGTCTAAATTCTCCCTTTACAACAACAAAAGGATGCATCAGACTGGAGTACTCCTCTGGTCTATATCTTTACATAAGCTCCCAGACGCCGTGAACTCTATGAACTCGAGTGAGGTCTCATCCAAAATTAGTCATCAGCCCGCTATAACCAGCTCTACTATGCTTTATATTTTCACAACCCTGGCTGACCTCAAGGACAATCAATCAAAGCAAGAGCTGAGATGGGGGATTTTTTCATGTGGATGTTCTCCAGACTGTAGTCTGGCCAAAAAGTTCTGCCTTCCTTCAATAGTTATCCCAATCTGTCCATCATTATTTCTTTGATCTGTTACGTTGAGTCATGGTTGGTTAGATTGGAGAGACTGGATTCTTGGCGAAGTAACTGATTTTTTAAATTCAAAACCCACTTTTTATACATGCTTCCACTTTTCATAGTATGCTGCGTTCAGATTTTACAGCACATGATCGTTTTTTACATGGGAACGCACACCTACACTATGGGGAGTTATCATGTTTGCCCATACTCAGCACAAAGACTTCCCCAAAGGTCTTCTGAGAAGTTCAGCTGAAAATGAAATTCTTCATCTACTGTCGTCACTGTGTTCACATGAAGTGGCCATTGGCTCATTGCTCTTTCACAGAATTCATCTTAACCAGAGAAAGAAATTGCAGTTTAAAGCTGAATGTGGTGACACACTGATAACATTGCATTTATTATTTGTGGAGATGCTTTTTTTTTTTTTATTTCATTTCTCTCAGAAATGTTATGTCCCAATGACAAAGTCAGTGCTGTCAAACTAAATCTTGTCAGAAATAATGTACTCATGATCACATTAACTGGTTTGCTGATGACTGACAACAACAAGGTGAAAGTGCCTCAGTGAGGTGTTAGTCAGCCTCGAGCCTCCAGAGCAGCTTCAGGGCTCTTTGCCATAGATCTCACACGTCACTGAACCATTCTTCAAGAGGAAATTCCCTCATTTAGTGAAGGAGTATTGTCTAATACACTACAACGGCATAGCACATGATTCACATTTTCATACTCATCAAAACATACAGTGCCACGTATGGAGGTTTCTTAGTTGTGTTTTTCCACTTAATAACAAGTTTTTTTTAACTTGTCACCTTGTGTGATAACTCAAGTCCACATTTTGCATTTAGATGGTACAGCAAGTATAATACTAAAACCCCTTATGTCATGTTTGACCAGTTGACATTAATCTGTTGTGTAACTGTGCAGCTGCAGTAGTTACAATCACCACAGATAAAAATGCAAACTATTCATCTCCACTGTGGGCCCTTAAAACACAACCGAAATAAACATTAACACCAGGCCAGCACTTTATATTTAAGCGTGAAGTGTGTATGTTCCAAGCTCTAATATAAAGCAGGCTAAAAATGACCTTTTCAAGGCCACTCTGAAGATGCTGTGTGATGCAATTAACTTTACACAGGAATACGACAAATATTCCATTGTACTGCAGCAGAGTAAGGAAATGCCATGTGCCAATTCAACTCAAAGAGAAACTGTTATGCAATACCTTGGTTTAATTGCAAAAGCCATCCATGGAGAAGGTATCCTCCTCAAACCTTTATCAGCAGAGTTTCACTTGAAAACATCAGCTCACTTCCCCTCATGTCTTAAGAACTTAATTTCATAATTTAATCTGCCACTCTTCAGCACATGATTTCACTGAAATAGTTCTCCTTACACTCAGAGCTTTGCTCCAGGATGACTCAAGGGGTTTCCTGTTGCTAATGGGAAGTGGACAACAATTGTGTGTGTGTGTCTGTGTGTGTGTGTGTGTGTGTGTGTGTGTGTGTGTGCGTGCGTGCGTGCGCGCACTGTGGCCACAACACACACACGTCACCATACTATCACCAACCCAACACTGAGGTTACACAAGCTGTCTCTGCTCAGCCCGGACGAGCCCATGATGTCACCCGCAGTGGAATGAGAAAACACTGATTGAGAAAAGGAAACAAGAAGTGATTGTCATTCATTTGCCAACTGAGAAAGAAAGAGGGATATTTTATTATTTCTTGGTGACCGTTTGCCCTTTTATTGACAGCAGGAAAGCATCGAGGTAGAATAAAAAGATTTTAGATGAAAGTGTGAGGGATGAGTCCGGCTGCTTTGATGCATAAAGTTGTGAAAGACTGAATAATTAATAAAAAAATAAAACTGAATTTGCAGCATCCTGCACTCTTTAAGTCTGTAATGTACAGTAGAGGTGCCTTGAGTTAATTGTTAACATCAGCATGCTAACATGCTCACAATGACAATACTAACATGCTGATGTTAGTATTGTACCTTGATACACCTTTATATTTCAGCATGTTAGCATGCTAACATTTGCTACATCTCCAAATATGCCCTTTTTCTTGCTTGTTTATTCTGTCTGTCTCTCTTCTTCTTAATGTTCTTTCTCACACAATTTTCCCGGTGTTGCTTTGATTTATTTTAACTGCGCTGTTAAAAGTATCCTTTCACAAACAGTGCCTTAGAGGATGGCACATCAAAGTGTCATCCAACATTAATCTCCTCTGTGCTGTTTGATGAAAGATAAGCTACAGCTGCTGTTCAAAAGGGCTCGTCTGCTTTTGACATACCTACGCTAAATTATATTCTGAAGTGAGCAGATCCTCAGTTCCTCCTTATTTCAATAAGCGAGGACGCAAGATACATCCTCCAGCCAAAACATAAGAGGCTGGCTCATCATTAATGACACTTCTGGTGCGAGAGTGAGACAAATCTGCAGAGAAAAAAAGTCTTATTTGTCACTTATCCCCTCTATAAGTTCCATAACCCCCCAACCTCTTTCCAGCGTGAGTCAACCAGTAGTAAATTTATCAAAGCGTGCGAACACGAAAGGGAGAGAAGAGCTTAACGTTTGGAAAAAGCAATTAATTGCAGGATAATACCCCATGTAACAGGATTTCAATGACTGTTAGCGCTGCTCCGCTCCAAAAGGAGATTTATTCTCATAATCCCATGATGAAAGGGATGACCAATTATTTCCCATGGATTGGAAGACACTGCCTGAACCAAGGCTAGGCCAGCGGGAGGAAGAGGAAGCGAGGAGCAGGAGGAAATAGACAAGAAAGTGTTTGTGTGTACACACGCACACTTACTATTCAGCCAGCAACAACAACCTGTCACTCTTCACAAATTACCTAACGCAGAGCTTTTAATGATATGATTGCACTACAACTCACGGGAGAAAGATGAAAGCCGAACGTTGCTCCATTAACTGCAGACTCCGTGGCTGCTGAAAATTAGGCCCCACGTTTCTTGGCATTTCATCAGTTTTGAAGGATGTTGAAAATGTGGGTTAACATTCATGAAGTTTGTGTTTGAGTTTCAATGGCAGAATGTCATCATAAAGGAGTACACATGATGTTATTGAGACAGGCACTAAAATCTTTCAAAGGAATTCATTCATAGACGTTTGTCCCTGGTGAGTAGTGATGGTACAACTTCCTAATTAAGAGGAGACAGCAGACCAGAATATGGCAAATTAGTTCTCCAAAAATACCTAAAACTTTAAAAAAGATTGAAACTGTTGATCCAAAACATATTCAAATATTTGAAGACATTTTGGAGAACAACTTTTCCTCTGGTGAGCAGATTGACTACTATTACTTCTCTTCTTATTCCTTAGTGGTACCTAACTATGTGCAAAGTTTCAGTTTAATTTGCAAAAGATTTAATATCTGTCACCACTCTGATACCATGAATAAAAAAAGTTACATGTCTTTCCAGGAAAATGTTCAGGTTAAGATAACCTGCAGAATTTACTTTAACTAACCAGTTTTCAGTCTCCAACAAAAACCCACATAAACAAAAAAAAATCTATATACTTTATTTTACTGAGGTGAAGAAAGTTCTCAGTATGCTACAACCACAGGCTATATGTAAAGACGGACATAATTACAGCTCCCCAGAAGCCCAAAAGCCAAGCCAAAACATTTGAATTGCCCCCTGCTCGTGGTAGCTGGCTGCAGCATACCAGGCCCACAAACTAATATTTCTGTCCGTTTAGATATTTCTTATCACGCTGATGAATGTCCAAATGTTTATTTTTCTGAAGGACAGTAGTAACCACGCCGTTCTGATATTGGAAAAGTGTCTGATAATTTGATTATTGTGATTATTTTTGTAATTTTTTTGTAATTTTTCCAAAACCGACAACACTCGCACCCACCTCACGCAGTGACTGGCCAATTGTGCAGATTTGAGAAACAATGGAGGACTTGAAGCTCTCATTTTTCTTCACACAATCACCTCTGTCACTTTTACAAACAAGTGCAATGCTATAACTGCCTCTGAGGAGAGACTGTCCTGAAGTGTGTTATCACATCTCGCCCCCTCGCTTTTCATCTCGCCTTGAGTGCGGTCATTCAGAGCAACTAATAAACACTTTTGCCATCAGATGTGGTTGGACGACGAATTAGTTTTACACATAACCAGACCTTAAGAATTCTCAGTGACATATATCTCAAAGCTTAAAACCCAAATAAATCTAAAACTGACGGCGTGATTTAGTACACATTGTGCTAAATGGAAAGTATTACAGCATTTCCCATCAGTGTGTGCTTCCTCTTTTTGCTCGGAAACGCTATCAGTTAAATGTTCGATAAGGAGGACAAGGTGCATGAGGACTGCAGCTCATTCAGTCAGTCCTGAATCTGTAGGCGAAACGGGCTCCCCGATGGTTCCTGGGCCTACAGAAGTAAAATGTTCACAGACATTTACAGACAGGCGTCAAACTGGCGAGCTACCATCATTATACACCTCATCAGTGTATAGACATGTACTGTAGACCTCAGCCTCCAGGTCGAAAGTCCTCATTGAGATTGAGAGTCATGCACAGTTTTGCTGAATGGTGATTCATTGCACCAAATTTGACCCAGTCAGTCAGACCTGCAGGAAGCAGGTTTTGTCTTCAGTGCTGCACATTTCAGTGAGCGCTGAGTCAGTGTGACAGGACCACTATGGGTGCGTGACAGCCGAGTGAACAGCACGTCCTGCAGTGTGTGTTCAGGGACGGACAGCTTCAGTTACGTCAAGTACCTCGTCCAGAGTTATGGGTGCTGTTGATGTGTTACCTCCACGGGGAAAGCGTGTGTGTTGATGTGATAGAGCTGGTGCTGACTGAAGGTTTGCATGTGTCTATACGTGTGTATAGGGAGTAGGCGGAGGTAATTAAGGTGTCAGGAAACATGCATTATTAATCGTAACACGGCGTAATAATGGTGGGGCAGCGTGATCTGTCATGCCCGGCTGCTCCAACAGCCCTGGGGTGTGTGTGTGTGTGTGTGTGTGTGTGTGTGTGTTTCTCATACACTACTGAAATACATCTATATGCTGTATGTGCTGTGAGTGTGTTTATTACAATGTGTCTGTGCCGGCTTTTGTGTCCTAGAGTGTGAATGCGTGCTTTGAACTACATTTCACCGAGAATAAAAAATAAATAAATGCATGTATGACCTATTTCAGCATGAGAGCTTTGAATAGTGTGTTCCATTTCTGGATCTTGCTTTTGTTTCATGAGGTCATTTTTGCCATTCAAACTGCAACAAAAGCATGCTGTAAGGGAGCCTCGGTGAGTGTAGTCGTGACAGGGCCATCACACAAACGAGGACAGACATTTTCTATTCGTGGCTCAGTGGGCTGAAGAGGAGCTGTGCTTGTTTGTGCTACAGTGTTGAGACAGGGTTTAGGTGTTAGGCAAGTTACCAGGCTGTGACTCAATGTTTAGTGTTGATTTTCCCTCAGTGTTTAGTGTTATGTCATTCTCCCTCAGGGTAAATTCTGAAGGGGTTAGGTTGATCCGGTCTTTTTAAATCCAGGTTGAGCAGTGGTATAACAAATGGAGCAAGGGACTTTTGAGGGCTTAGGGAAAGTTGTTTTCGCTGATTAAAGACCAAACCAAAATCCGCAGGAAAAAGGTGCAAGAATCCGTCTAAATTAGTTTCAGATAATAGTGCTTTTCAGGAATGCCATACCGACTGTACTCATTTCTGGCACACCTACATTTTTGTTTGCATGCATTGCATACTGTCCTCATTCCTGTGATAATGTGCAAACAGACATACACAGTACTGCACCATTAAACGCTGTGTGTTGTTTTGCAGTGATATCTTCAATCATACAGCATGCAATGAATTAATGTTGGGTTATTAGTTTGCCTGAGCCAGAACTGTCAAATTTTGATGTGACCATCAATATCAGCAGGTAATTAGCAAATATATGATCTATAATGTTCCGTGTCAAAACAACTTACAAGACATGTCTCTCTACTCTTCATCTTTGAGAAGACAAACTGACTCCTAAGAAAAAAGCAAACTACAAATGCAATTCAGATCTTACTTTTTATAGTCTGGGATGGCAATGAAAGATATTTTCATACAAAAAAATCTTCTAAATAGCAATGCAATAATGCTGTTGTAATAAAAACTCTGTCTGATATGGTTAACTACCAACACAGCAAGGTCATTGTGAAAGTCGTGCCTCAGTGTTTTTTTTTCTTCACTTGTTGTCCCCTGATCCAGAACAGTAGGCAGGGGTCTTGGCACTTAATAAATTCAAGAGCACTGAGAGAAATCTTGAAGTGTTTTTCCACCCTCAGGCGTGTTCCATTTTCTATGGTCTGTGCTGTTGTGAGCTTCTTTGACATGTTATTATTCTTTACAGCACCTGGCTGTGCATCTGAAAGAACAGCTAAAACCTGCGTGGAGGCTTGCCCGGAAAAGATAGGTGAAGTATTCACGGTGGCGAGAGAAGGAGGAAGGACAGGTTCTCTTTAGTGATTTTTACACCTTATCAGTAGCTGCTGAGGTTCTGTTGATTGGACTTCCCTCACCTTCTATATATCAGGGAAGTCTAATCAGTGGTTAACAAACTCCACAAACCAAAGACAGTGATTTGTAGCTGTGATGCCTTCAACATATGACAGGTGAAACTTTGTATTAATGGTTAATGAGAGCGTAGATGTGACTGTAGCAGTTCTTTGTTTAGTTATCCTGAGTTTTCATAAAATTAGCATAAATCTGGTACTTTTGGTCCAGGATGCCTAATGATTGCTTGCCAGCAGCAGTTTTAGTGGCAGATTCCAGACTGGTGCCAACACACACAAAAAAAGACACAAAGGAAGAAGGTGAGATTGTTATATAAAAAATACTGACGAACTAGAACAAAATCAGCCAAATACATGCTCATCTTTTCCTTTAGTAGCTTGTAAATATTTATTTGTACTGTATGTATGCTGAGAAATATTTTGGTTCTTTTCAAAAAATAATTTGACTTATTGTGACACAGGCTTATTCGCTTTCTTGCCTTGAGTTACATGAGAGGGTTGAATACCATTCTTATACTTACATGGTAAGTATGAAGCATCAACCAGCAGCTAGTTAGTTTAGCTTAGCACAAAGACTGGAAACAGTTGGAACCAGCTAGCCTGCACCAGCAGTAAAAATGAATCATTATTTTGCAGGAGCTATTCTGGGCTACTTTTAGGCATTATTTCAGTCTCGTTATTGTGAGGTATTGTGGGGCAGTTTTGTATGGATTAAAAGAAACTGTGTCAATCAGTGAGCTTTAGAAATACTAGGAGGTTGATTTTAATACCTTTGGGCAGAGCCAGGCAAGCTGGTGCCCGTATCTCCAGCCTTTACGCTAAGCTAAGATAAGCTAAGCTAAGCTAAGCTAAGCTAAACTAAGCTAACTGTCTCCCAGCTTCAGCTTCATCAGAGCTCTCAACCTCCCAGTCCTATCAAACCTCTCATCTAACTCTAAAGAAAGGGAATACGCATACAGTTGCTTTTAAAATGATTCAACCCTAATTGCAAATTAGGTGTATTGGCAAAATTTACTTTCAGCTGTGTTCAATAAACAACTCAAACAAGAACAATTAGCTCAACACAGCTAATATCACAGGTGGTGTCTCCAAGTTCAGAGCTAAAGGAACACTGGCTACACTATCTGGACGTGGCAGAAAGAGGACGTTATCAACAGCTGCTGCCAAATTTCTGAGGAGGGAGGTGGTCAAAAACCCTCAAGTGACTGCAAAAGACCTGCAGCAAGACTTGTTGGCAGCAGGCACTGAGGGTTCAGTTTCTACAGTAAGGCGCATAGTAAACACTGAAGGCCCCCATGACCGAACTCAAAGACGCACACCACTACTGACTGAATAAACTGAATACTGAACTGAATATACTGAATAATTTTGAGAGCAAGTGTATTCACCAAAATGACACTAACTATTCCTTTTAGTAATTTTAAGCAGAGCTGTGAGATCAGTGACAAGTGCCAACAAATCCATTTGATCGCTTCACAAGAACAAAATATTTTCTTGACTGTGATATATGTACTCATTGTGCCAAACTGGCACCATCATGGCCCGCTCAGGACACCACAGCTGGCACGTGGCTGCAAGGCGTGATGGTCTAACTAACACCTTTATATAGCTTTATAAAATCCTGCCACACTCTATATAATCTACAGAGCAATGAAATACGTAAGCCTAAATCTTTTTTTTTTTTTTTTTTTTAAAGATAATGATCTGTTTACAATCACAGCTATGAAAAAGTTTGATATATTTTAGTTAGACGCAAGTTAACAGATCACATCTGTATCTCAAAATACAGTCATAAACATATAATGTCAATCCCTGGAGAAGACAATCAGATCATTAACAGTACTGGATCTTCTGTTTATTTAAAAGCTGTCCACTCTATCAATTACTCAACCATGTAGTTTACACTGTGAGCTGGTTCATGGTCCGAAGGTTGGTTTTAGTATGTAAGAGGCTCACTGAGGAGACAAGGAAAGGATCAAATTCCCTGGTGCGAGTAAGAGGAAGACTTTATACACATTATGTCTGACCTCGACCATTAGTGGTATATGTATGAATGCGTGTGAGTGTGTACGCGCATTCATAAGAGAGAAGGAAGTATAACAAGAACCTCCTCCTACACATACAGTACAAACACAATGGGGAGGTCCATTGTGTGTAAGAGCGTCTGTGTCTCTCTGCTATTTGTTGGGATACTTTGTGGCTTGTGTGCATGTGGAATTCACTGCAGCTGACTTCCCCTGTGGGAGAGCGCAGACAGTGAAACAATACACTGCTCTTCTGATTATCATTCTCCACCACACACACACACACACACACACACACACACACACACACACACACACACACACACACACACACACACACACACACACACACAACCCTGTACTTCTATACTTGTGAGAACACATATTGACATATTTCATTCCCCAGGCCCTTGCCCTAATCTTAACAATCACAGCTAAATGCCTGACCCCAACTAATCTTAACCTAAACCTGATTCTAACCTGAAAACCAAGTCTTAACTCTCAAGCAGCCATTTGAAATTGTGAGGACTGGCCAAAATGTCCTCACTTTCCAAAAATGTCCTCATTCCCAAGGTTTAAACTCAAATTGGTTCTCAAAAAGACAGCTGCACACACACACACACACACACACACCAAAGGTCCTCTAACACAAGCCAGATGTCTCCTGGAACAGTGTCGGAGACGGAAAGTTATCCTCTTCATTTTCAGGAGTAAATATTTTGCACCGGCTGAAAGGTAACTGGAAACAGCCGGATTGAGGAGATGGAGAGAAGCACCAATAGAGAAATTACATTCTCCAGTGATTTTCAGATGCTGATTCATAAGGATCCAAGAAATGAAATGCAACACTTTCTCACCTGCTCAATACCCATTATCAAAGAATGAAGGAAGACCACCGTCATCGCTCATGCAACACTCCCCTTATTTTCTCAAGTTTTACAAGCGTTTTGACACACCTAGCTGTGTAAGTGAAATAAGATCCTTAAATAAGGTTTATGTCAAAAGCCCTTTCAGCAACATTATGAATGATAGCCTTTAATGCATTCTGTAAATTATTTTACTCTCAAACAAAGGACTACAGAAGTACATGGGAGGTTATAAAGGATAATTCCAAATTATTAGAACATGTGCAGTGCATGAGCAGCTCACAGAGGTTTTTACGGACATCTTCAACCTGTCCCTCGCCCAAGCAGCTGTGCCAGCATGCTTCAAATCCACCTCCATCGTTCCAGTGCCGACAATAAGCTGCTCCTTAACACCAGCAAGACTAAGGAGCTCATCATTGACTTCAGGAACGAGAGTGGACATAATTCCACATGTGTTCATTCATAGTTTTGATGCCTTCAGTGAGAATCTACAATGTAAATAGTCATGAAAATAAAGAAAACGCATTGAATGAGAAGGTGTGTCCAAACTTTTGGCCTGTACTGTACTTTCCATATATCTTTGCACTTGCTACTAATTGCACTTCTGGTTAGATGCCAAACTGCATTTCATTGCCTTGTACTGTACAGGTGTAATGACAAAAAAGTTGAATCTAATCTAATCTAATCTAATCTAAAAACAATATTAAGGATTCCAGCATTCAAGGAACTTTATTTGTCATACCAACACACATTTACACATGGGGAGGTACGAAATTACGTTCTCAGGTCCCGGTTTAAGCCACGATAGATATATAGAATAAAATATAGAAAATATAAAAAAGAAGTACTGGGAGTGTGTGTCACATTGTCATTTCTGATGGTTATGATGAAATTGTGCTCACCAATGACATTCATTGGGGCAAAAGAAGTGGCCAAGACAATCTGGCTAAGATGTTAACTAGTTTACACCCTGTATTAGATTATCTAAACCTGAAATCAGACCCATATAATGATTACTTGATTAAGTCCCATGGATGTTACTGGAGATGTGGCATTTTTGCAGCCTCCAGCTGGTTCCCACTGTGGCGGCTAGACTGAAGCTTGCAAACTTTTCTTTTTGACCTGTGTGGATGGCACCCACGGATTGTGAGCCGTTGGGCCTCAATGTGTATTTTCACAAAAATAGTATCATGAGGTGGCAAATGAATGCACTAGCCTGTAAACTAAGCTTAGTTTTGTGCTCTTCAAAACTCTTCTAATCCAGTGAGAATTAAATACTACCTGCTTATTCTTCATGTTGAGATGTATGAGATGGCTGCCATTTGGAAAAAGAATAAGCTTTGGACGATAATAAAGTGGAAATATTTTTGTGCAGAGGAAGGTGCGCTTTAATGTTTACAGCTGGTTTAGTTATGTGCTATATTTTTATGAGCCATGCTGGTCAATAAATATCAGATTCTGTAGCTTGTCAGATTTCAGCTGTCAAGTTTGACACGTGTTGCAGAGCAGTTCTGAGAAAGGGCACAGCAGCTTTTGACTTTATTCTCAGATAACTGAGTCAATTTGTTCATGTTGTTGAGTCCAATTTCACCATATCAGTTCCCCATTCACACTTTGTGTTTGTTACTTGAAAAAATAAGAAAAATGAACCTTGTGAAATCAGACGCCTGTCCAATCATTCTCTACCTGAAATGTTAGTAATAATCTTTCATCCCACAGAAAAATAGTAGTAATTTTACTGTTTGTCTGAATGATCATCTGACTGCTCATGTTTCTCATGGTGAAGTCCTAGTTGTAGAGAAAAATATCTCTGGAGGGAAGGATTCCCTGTCCCACACAGCAAAGGAAGAGAGATGCTGTATACTGTATTTAGGATTAATCTGTCCAGATGTATCCTGTTGAGGAGAAAAGGATACTCGGCAAATGACCATATGCTTCTCAGTCAGGCTATTTCATTCTGACTCAATGTCTCTCTCCTTCTCGCTGCATCTGCCTTGCTCTCTGGTTATCATCTACCTTCTCTCTTCCTCGTGCATTTCCCTCCTGTCTCTTTTCCTTCCGTTCGCTCGCTCCGTAAAGGGCTTTTGGCAAAACTTCATGCTCAGGGGATGTTTACATCACTGAATGATTGATGGGGTTTAATGAAACAATCTAACCTTGAGTAGACAGAACATGTTCCAGGCAGCCATAGATCAAACACACATATCACCCTTTACAGCCGAACCCACAGTATAGTGTTACATTATTAAGGAGACAATACAGGCAAGAATGAAGTAATGGCTGAACTCATCCATGGTAAAGTGCAAGTGCTAAGTGTGTAAGGCATCACCTGCAAAATATCCGCACGTCTTAAACCTAAATGGTTTAACTGGCTGTGCAGTAGAAGCTCTGCTGTAGGTCTGAGAGACTCACTGCTCAAGAACTGATAACGGTTATATTTTGTTTAAAAATGTATTGGGATATACAGTGTGGTGCAATATTAAGGTAAAACATGAATGATGTTATAAAACAATGGAACGTCAAAGCGCTGATCTCGTCTTGATGTTGCCATGTACAACAACAGAAAGCTTGCTGTATAACCTTTTTAAAAGCACTGTATCTGTTACTACATCAGGGGTCGGAACAGTGAGGAGAATTGAAACCCATGCAGTGCCTTGTGCTTTACTTGTTCTGTACTCATGGCCTTACAATATTTCTTTGGGAAATTCATGCTGATTAAAGTAAATGTTTGTATGGTTTCATGCGGAGATTCTCATGATTTACGGCATTCTTCCATTGTCTCGACTTTGAATAGATAATGACTCAGCATTTGATCTATCAACCCCCAAATGTGTGCACATGCAAAAGGGACTTTTTATCAGTTTGAGGCGAACATGTATTTTTAGACGTGGAAATGTTAGGCCACGAAAATAGAGAAGCAGATAACTGAAATAGATCACTTGCACCTCTTTTAAAGCAGTTTCATCTGTACCAGTGTGAGGAAAATGTTCAAAGGAAACACATCTTAAAGCTACAATATACTTTAGACTAAACTGAAATGTCCACGAGCAAGGCACTAAACCCCTGCCTGCTAGTGAAAAAACACATCCTCCCACTTCTTACCGTAAGTAAACACGATGTCACTGACCATCCAGGTCTATAGGAAAGCTTTTTCCGTGATAGAATAATGAAAAAAGCAGGGGAGTAAAATAGACTCTATATTTAGTACAACTTGTCCTTCCCCAGTCTGCAGCAAATAATACAGAAGAAAAGGTTTGACAAGAGCAAACTGTTATTAATACAGTGACAAACACAGTGTATACAAGAGCAGCAGATACAAGATTATGGAGAGGACGAGACAGACGAGGGAGGGGGAACCTTCGATGCTCCCGCTGTAGCTATTGGTGAGATGAGACCGTCCATTGTTTAATGTGTCTCTTAAAGATCAGCGTCTCTGTCCATTTCCTCTGGTGTACACAAGGCAGCATTCCATACCTAATATAGGCTCACGTTGTCAGAAAAATGTTTGTAAAGACACATTTATCAAGATAGGATATCTGAGAGTGAAGGTGGAATGTGTAATTCAAGGGATGAGCACACTCTCTAGTGTTAATATTTATTTCCACAGACTGTCCATTTATTGTCCAAAAGTCATGGCAGAAAGGGGATGTTAAAAAAGTCTTATCTGTCTGCCGCATAGCTGTTGTTTTTATTGGTGAAAGGAATGCATTTATAACTACAACCTTGTTTTAGTCATGGGAAGGTGCTCATTTAGCTGTGTGGAAAATTATGTGCCTGTTTCTTTGTGTAACTCAGAAAAGTTTTAAAATGTAACTAAAAGCCAAAAGAATAATTTCACACGACAGTGTAATGAAGCCTCGGAAACCCAAAATGCTCCTTACAGTCAGATCATTAATATAATTTTCAGTGATTTTGATGTTTGGAAACAAATGACATTCGCTTTGAAGTAACCATCCATATAGAGTTGCTTTGTGATGTGCTATGATGATTCAGACATGCCTGTTTTCACAGACACTGCAACATGAATATGAATGAAAAGAAAACAGCCTGTTTCGACCTGAACATGCTTATTAAGGAGAAAAATTCCACCACTCCACCACACAGTGTGTGGTCTGGGGCATTAATCAACAACAAAAAAAAGGAACATTTTTACATTTCAAATTTGCTGCATTTCAAAAGCTCCACTGTCTGTGGGTTATGCCTTGTGTAGGGCCGGGAGACAAAGCATTGCACAGGGCAAGATGACTCAAGTGACAAAACGGGTGGTTAGGAATTTGCTCAGCTTGGAAACCCATCATTACTGGGAATATGAGAGTATCAGAGCTGTGCCAGCCAATTATAACGTGACCTTGGGTTTCAGTGTTGGTACGGGTTACATGGGAGACATATTTTGCATCATATGTTGAATAATTGAAAATGTGGTGTGTGACCCTGAGTTGAGATGAGCTACTTGCGAATGATTAGCATAGAATGAAAGTAGAGGGAGTTTATGAAAGTAAAAGAAAAGGGCTCATTGTAAACAATCAATAACAAACACATATACACAAACATCCATAACCACCCACCTCTTCAATCACGCTGTTGAGCAGATTTAGTGTCTCTTTACGTAATGCTCAAAATGACTTAAAGGGCCAGCGATGTGTATAAATGAGAAGGAATTCATTCCTCAGTTTGCAAGTATTACAACTGCGTAGAGAGACGACGTAAACCTGCAGACAGTTGTGCTTTTCCTCATAACAAGCATTAAGCTTTATGTCGTGCAAAACAGGCAGAACAAACAGCAGTGGAAGTTTAGTGCTGGTTTCAAAGCCAGATTGTATAATTACTTTGCAAACCTTCCATCGCTCAATTCTGCACTTATTCACTCTCGAAGCCCTCCTTATTTGTTGCCACAGAACAGTAATTACGGACATGTGACGATTAAACAGTCTGACTTTCCAGCAGCATTAGACCAGGCAGAGGAGAACCACTGAACAGATGACCGACTAACATCCTGATTATGGGAGGAGCAGACATCCGTATGTCACTGCATAGGGAAGTGCACTGACTAACAGGCTGACATATGTATGCTTAGTGACTGTAAGCAATCTTGGTACCAGGCACTGGCCGGTGTTTGTGTGGTGAGTAAACACAGGATTCCCATTGGCAAAGGTAATAACAGTTACTGTGGCTCAGGGGGAAAATGTCACCGCTTGACACTGATCTGAAGTCAGCTCGCCCTCACTTTCACAACAGGAGTGGAAAATAAAAAAATCTGAAATCAGAATGTGGTTGGTGTTCCCCCACACTCCCACACATACACCTCCTCCTGTCCTCTCCCTCTGACTGTCGGTAAACACAGATTTACCAGGAAGGTTTAAAGGATATTACCCCCTCATGAGTGCACACAAACACACATAAATACGTATAAGCTCATGCATAGTTCCTTTGTTGACTCCTGTGCTGACAGGGTTACCTTGTTACTGAAACATCTGTTTCATCAGACTTCATATTTGTCTTTCGACACAGGTGTTCCGCTTTCCTGTTTGCTGTGGTTGAGTCAGGTTTTACTGCAGGTTAGAATATATCTAATCTACAGTCATATTATGCAGGTTTATTGCGTTTTGGATTTTTTCTTTTGTAGATGTGGCCATTTCCTGTTTCTTAGCATCTATCTGGAGTTTTGTTTTTCTATTTTAGTGAATGGATTTTATTGTATTTATAACCGTATCACTTATCATTATGGACTAACCAACCTCCTGTACATTTGTCAGATGTCATTTTATTCCATAGTTTACATTTTTACCTTTCAGACGTGTGAGCGGACTACTGCTTGAGGCTTTCACCTGGAAACCTGTAGCTTCCAGAGGTTATGGTTATGCAGGAATGCAAGCAGACTTACAGGCTCTTACAAGTTGAGCCAACACCTATTTAACAAGGCATTTGTGCAAAACAGATGACCTTTTCAAATATCCAAAGAACCACTGGGAACCTGTCGTCATAGACTATGATTAAACGCTATTAAAGTTAGGTTCTGCACAGGATTCATAACCATGCCCCATTGTATTTAGGTGAGGTATTTTTGAAAGGAGTGCCACAACTGTGTGTGTCCTTTATCAATGTGTTGCTCAACATCAAATGCAACAGAAAATTGTGCAAGCCTTGCAGATTAAATGCGAATGACATTGCTGGAAAATAGAGAGGAAAAACATGCAAAAAACCTTTGCTTAAGCACAACCCCCCTTTCCTCTTTCTTAGAATGTTGCTATTTGCTTTGGGCAAATGGGCTGCAGTTGCACAACTGTGCAGCCACTGGCACTTCACATACACACACACACACACACACACACACACACACAAACTGCAGTAAACCCTGTTTGGAAAAGCTAGCCGAGGCAGTTTGTTGCGTTACAGGATTGTTTTTCCATTCAGTTCAATTTAACAGACCCTCAAATTAGAAACACCTTGTTTTACTGCAGTGAGGCACCTCACACACCTTTTCCCATGCTTTTATTGAAATGTAACACAAGAAGAGCTCAGTTTCAAAAGACCCCCCCCCCCTACTGACCTCCAAAGCTAATGAAAATGAAAATGTAATGGCTTTAGACATGTTATGTATCTTGTTTGTATCTTACATCACAGGAATCTCCTGTGATGGATAAGCTGCTTTTAGTTCTTGTTCTACATCCTGAGATATGCATTTGTGAAAATCTGGTCCAGATTAACTGCACTGGGTGGACCTCCACATATCCAGGAGCTTAATGGTGGGTGGTCCTCTGTTCCATATTTAATGTCCAGTCTTCAAATTCATGGAGCTGATCTTAGTTGTTACTTCAGGGGCTATACCCCTCCTGATCCACCTTGGATTACTGAGAGAGAAATGAAAAAAGTGAAGTTGATTTCACAGCAGCTCTGGGAAAGTCCAGACTCAAGTCATGGGGCCCACAATGTCTAGTCTAGATTCCATGTAAATGCTTTAACCGTGGTTATGATATAAATTTAGCTGCAGGGTTATTGCACTATTCTACATGCAGGTTCAAAGAACAAGCTAAGAAATAGTTTCACTGGAAATCCCTTGTGGACAATTCTCAAATTGAGTTTTTAGTACATTGTGAAAAAGGGCTCTCACACTCCTTCTCGGCTTTAATTTCTCTCAGATTAGTTAAAAAATACTGTATCTGCATAATATCTGCATATCTTCCAAAAAGAAAAGAAAGGAGTTGCCATATTGATGTGCTCTCTAGAGATTATAAACTCACCTCCATATCCATCACCCCACCCTTTAAGTACAGTCCTGTCCTTGGCCAGAGTAGGCACTTTCCCACCCCAGGGCTCGGCCATATGTGAGTGCTGGCTCAGTCCCTCATATGAAGGTCAACCCTGATGGGACATGTGAGCCCCAGATTGTCACCCCTGGGGTTTGGAGGCAGGGCTAATTGACTTTAAACCAGGCTGCATTACACACACCAGGACACAGTGACTGCACCACTAAAGAACAAAGGACAGATTTACAGAGGGATGTGGTCACCTAGTTGAACTTCCTCAGTATGAAACCACATATACATTGACTGGATTTCAGGAGAATTAGAGTCGTGATAAAACATAGTATGACAACATATCTTGATCAGTTACCAGGAATTTCCCTCAGCATACAGCTTGTAATAGACATTTTAGGAAATATGCTTACTTGCTTTCTTGCGGACAGATCTGCTTGTTACATATGAAGCTATAGCCAAAATATGGTTAGCTTAGCATTAAGACTGAAAGCAAGGAGAAACAGCTAGCCTGGCTCTGTCCAAAAGTAACAAAATCTGCCTAGCATTGCTAAAGCTCACCAATTAACATGTTATGTCTCTCTTGTTTAATCTGTACAAAAAAAAAGAAGTGTAAAAACAACAAGTTTTGGTTTTATGGGGGGTTATGTTCCAGACTGTTAGCTTTAAAAGGTGCTTGTAGGCTAATTGTTATTACTGCTAAACACAACCATGCTAGCTGTGTCCTCCTCCTTCAAGTGTTTATGCTAAAATGAGCTAACTGAGCGCTGGCTGTAGCTTTACATTTAGCACATTTTTCAGTGGACTCTTGTCAGAGAAGTGAACAAATATATTCCCTAAAATGCCGGTGAGTTTAACGACTGCTTTAAGCTTTATTCATCTGAGTTTTATGCACATAGAGAAAATTCACTAGAAGTTAGTGAGTAACATTGAGAAAAGATGAAACATACGTTTTTTTTATAAGTTCTTAATAAATCATTTTATTTTTGTTTACAACAGATAGAAATATGCACACGCACTGTAGTCAACAGCAATCAGTCAACACCTATCAGTTCTCTTGAGCTCAGAATCAAAACCCATTTCAAACAATAAACCTCAGCTTTGTTAAATCCCCACATGATCCTTATTACCCTGCCCTCTCTCCACTTCCTGTGCTCTTTTCATTCCTGTTAGGCCATGTAAGGACAAATCATTGTGGGGAAGCGACTGCATAAACGGTGGTTTACGTGGTGTTTGATGAGACGTCCAGTCAGGGCTACCCGCTGATGGAGACGAGCCAGGGAGAGGCATTGTGCAATCAATGGGCTCGGTTAATTACAATAGATCAAACACAAGCTCCATGGCAACCCCGGCCACATTTTCCAAAACAAAGGCCTGTGAGGCATTTAGCATGCGCGGCGGCTGTGACTTGGTTCTACGCATGGCTGACACAAGGACGATTAGCAGTGGCCCAGTGTTTATCTCTAGGGATGAGTGCACAGTGGTTGCATATTGTCATTTATAGGGTAGTTGTCAGCACACAGACCATGCTATATAACCTTAATGAAACCTGTCATAATTAACAATTTCCAGCCCACTGTACTAAACAGACAGGCCTAAGGTATAGTATATAGTTTTTCCTTTTGGGCTGCACTAGCAATGTTGGCCTGTCTGTCTTTCGTTTCACCACTTTGGTGTAGACTGAAATATCTCATCAACTACGGGATGCATTGTCACAAAATTTTGTACAGACATTCATGGTGCCCTGAGGATGAATACATATGGCTTTGGTGATCCCCTAGATTTGAATCCAGCACCACCAGCAAGCAAATGTTTCCATTTATCCAGTGAAAAATCTTTGCATCTATAAGACTGTGATGTGTGTGATTGTGATGAAATTTGCGCTGGTAGGTGTTGAATTGTAATGACTTTGGCGACAACCTCCTGATTTCTCCTCTAGTGTCACCACAAGGTTAACATTTAAATGTCTCAGAATCTGCTAAATGGATTGTCATGCCATTTGGTACAGATATGTACCAAATAGCACATAAACATCATCCAGGTGCCATCATTAGGTCAAGATTTGACCAAATACCTTCAAAATAAATAACATCCACATCAGCCTCAGCCGTACTTTGTTTTAGGTCTAATTAGCAAATATTAGCATGCTTTATTTAGACTATGTAGATTTATCCCGGTTAATATCAGCACATTAGTATGTTGATGCTCTTAGTCTTGTTTTAGCAGTGGTTCACACACCCTTTCATAGACTGTCTGAACATCATTTATTTTCAGGCCGTAAAACCAAAAAAGTCCATTGTAGCCTCTCAAATGAATAATGTTTTTAAATCTCTTAATCTGAGCACTTAAATCTAGTGTTGCTTATATTCATAGTTGAACACAGTAGAGTTTGTGTACTTTCATTTGATGTATTCACTCTCCAAATGGTTTAGTTTGGCTATAAGCACCCGCTGGTGCACTGGCTTCTCAGAAATGTTTTGAAAAGCAGTTATAAAGTAATTCATCTCAAACTTGCACTTTCACTCACCAGCGGAGAACTCGGTCGTGTGTTCTCTGAGAGAGTCGTGACAGAGACGGACACCCATGCTGTCCGTCTATCAGCTAGCAGCAGGCACCGTCAACAGGCCACCAGCGAAGGGGTCCGTCTGCTTCAGACACCAGATCTGTTCTAGTAAACTCACTAAAGTTGGCTCTCACATCCAAACCGCGAGCCAATCCTGAGAACAAATGTTAAGTGTGAATAAAACTCTGAGATTTATATCTTCATAACTCAGTGTCCCTCTCTCTGCATTGCTTTCTCTCTCTGACCCTTCTGTGCCCTTGTTTATTTTTTCCTCCTTCTCATTCTGTTTTCTCAGCCCGTTCCCCCCTTCTTCTTGACTCTACTCACTCTTGTCTCAAATTAGTGTCAAATTCCCCAGTGTGCTTGTTATGTTTGTTTTCTAATGCCGTACCTACCAAATTACAAGTGTCCTATTCTTGGATGCCCTCTATCAATTCTCATTCATGTGTAAGAGGGCAGCTCTCGGACAGTAAAGTAGCTCCATCTGTGTGTGTTTGTGTGTGTGTGTGTGTGTGTGTGTGTGCGTGTGTGTGTGTGTCAGGGCAGGTCAGTCATGAGAGCGGAGAGCCCGCATTCCTCTGTGCAGTACTAAATCCTCATGGGATAGACCTCATTAGTGGACTAGCTGTTCCCAGGCTGTCTCATAGCCACTGTTACAGTGTGTGTGTGTGTGTGTGTGTGTGTGTAGGTGAACGCACTTGTTTACACATTCACACATTTTTCTTTGTGTCCATAGCCTCTTGCAGCTCATGAGAATCTCTGTGATGTCTTCTTTCTTCTCTGTTTGTCATTATGTGATGCTCCTATCGTATCCTGTGTTTGTGTGTAGTTTTGAAAGACAGGTTAGGTCGCTGCGGCTGGCTTCCTGCCTGTGTTTTGACATGTGTGATACTTGGTAAGGGAGCATAGAGAGGTCAGTACAGTCTACGTGGGGATGAGATGTACTCAAGGGACGATCTTGCCTTGTGGACACGTCTCAACCTTGGAGAAATTGTAAATGCAAACGCGTACGCACGCACATGCTTACCGTCCTCTCATTTTACCATGCTGTCATGTACTAAAGTGTCCCTGAGAGACATTTTAGTGACTCCCTGTTTCCACACATAGCTTTGACCCCCGGCGGTTGACCCGAGCTGGGTCTGACAGGTTCTCATGTCACATTCTGCCTTTGGTTTCGCTTTATATTTCAGCCTGCCGAGAACGGGACGAAAGGAAGGGGGGGTGGGGGGGTGGGGGGAATCGTGTTCAAGGGAAACACTCTGTTCAGATTTTACAAAATGTGGAAGGAGAATGCTGTCTTTGTTGTGCAAGAGGGCAGAGCTTCTTTTTTTTCCACTCCTCATGACCTGGTGAGCGCATTCAGCTATTTCACACTTTCTTATGAATTATAACTTACCTGAGACATGAAGGCTGTAGCAGCCTCTGCCTTATGTTTGTAGAGAGAAGAGAGACAATATTACCTATATTATAACATTTGCCTTTAAGAATGAGACTTCTATTTGAATAATACATACTATATTTGCTATAGGTTTGAATAAGACATGTCTCTAGTGCTAATGTATTCATTGTATTTCTTCTTTGTGTCAAGCTTGACTGAACTATGGATGTAAAATGAACAACAAAGAAGAGTCACCATGTGTTCAGCCTGTCTGTTTGTCTTTCTGCTTCACATCTTCTGCTCCTGACTCACATGAGGCCCTCTTACTGAGTGGGCAACAAGCACCAGGTGGCTGCGATCTAAACTACTTTAAATAAATGCACATTTTGAGTTAAATGGAAAGAATAAGCAGGTGGCAAACCATGGGGCTTAAATACTCTTTATACAAGCAATCTAGCAATAACAGAATGAATCCCAAACTTGTTTTTAGTGTTTCCATTAATCATGTTTCTTTATCAACAGTAGAATATCTCACATGACAATTGACCCAACAGTTAAATTAATCTGTGTCCAAAGTTCAGGCAACGTTTATGGAGTTAAAGTTCATAAAAATAGTTTGATTTTGTAATGGACTGAAGCAGAGATACAGATAGGCTGGGTTGCAAGTTATTGCTGATAGGAGTGTGGTGTTATACTAGGAAGTGGTTGAGAAACTGTAAACACACTCACTGCTCACCTGGCAGGAGCGTGAGGTTGGCCAATATACAAACAGGCTTATAATGACCCACTGATACAAGGCCGGCCGATGAGAGGCATGGGACAGAAAAACAAGGCATACACCGACATCAGTAAGGCGACACTGAAAGACAAACACACACACACACACACACACACACATTTGCATTGCACAGGCAGAGCTACACACCAAGGCTGAAGCGTCTGTGAGCTCCTGAACGGGCCCAAGCCAAGGCCTCCCTCACTGATCACAACACAGCTCTGTCTGATAAGCAGCTTGCGCAACACATACTGTAGCTGCAAGTGTGCGGTCACACACACACACACACACACACACACACACACACACACACACACACACACACACACACACACACACACACACACACACACACACACACACACACTCACACTCACACACAAACACACACCTCTTTCTTCTGTCTCTCCTTCCCATTCCTTTGAAAGCAGATGATTTTAAAATCATTAACAACAGTCAGTGAGGGCCAACACTCTCAGATATCAGGTCCCACACGCACACACACACACACACACACACACACACACACACACACACACACACACAACCCTGTACTTGTCTTTATTACTACAATGCTAAAACTATAGCACATCTAACACTAACAATCAATGTGACCTTAAACTTTATAATCACACTGTAAGGCAAAGGATAAATAACCCTTTTTATAAGCGCTGTTGGCCTTTTGTTTTCATGAGAAAATCTGAGTTGACATATAAGTGCACCTAAAAATCAGTCTGTACACACACCCACACACATATTAGGCTTCTCACTTCCCTGTTATTCTTTGCAAACAGTGATTTATGCTGAGCGGGGATATCCAGGTGACGCCACTATCAGGCATCGAAAAGTAAATAATAAAGAAATAAGAAGTGACTTTCTGCTTTATCATCATCAGATGATATACCGCAGCAGAGCACGTCTGCACAACATTGACACATACCACACAGATTTACAATACTGTACGCTTGTTTAAAGCACGGGCATCCCTTGATTTACGTTTGTACCTGTGATGCTGGAATGCAACATAGATACAGTACAATAACTGTTATGACTTACTGCCTTTGACAAAAAGTACACTGCCTTTCATGTTGGTGTATAAATCAGAGGAACGGGAGGATGAGCGGCTCTTGTATGCATGTTGGGAGGACGTTCCAGAGCGGCTCGGGGTCCTGATAAACATGTGACTGAAAGCACACATACAACACTTCTCTGGTTATGCATGAAAACATGCATTCTTGCTTGAACACACTCATGAAAAAAATAAAAAAACAGGAGAAGGGAGATCAACGACTACCTTCTGAAGAGTGAGGAATTCTATGTATTTACCTTGCCTCCTAATAGTTTAAACTCAGATTTTGATCATAAACCTTCTTTCGTAAATGTTTATTGTTGGAACAAAGATTTTTTTCTAACAATGATTAACAGATCTTACTTCTCTTTTACAGATTTGATGCATTGAAATCTCTGCTTGTCAGTGTTTATTTCCCTGTTGTACATATTAATACAAAATTTGTTCCATTGCTTTTGTCATTCAAACCCTGTAATCAAAGCAATACATTATCATAGTTTATGCAATTCATGTGTTAAATTTTACAGAATCTTTGTGATGTACTGGCTATATACATGTGTGTGTGTATTGCTTGTTCTGCTTTGTGTTGTTTATTTGCATGAAGAACACCCCACAAAGATCTGACATTGCTGTGTTAAATTCAATTTGCTGGCAGTTATCAGTACAGTGTGTGGGTCTTTTGTCTGCACATGCACAGTGCACGTTGTCATAGGAAGGAAGACACACACACACACACATGTAACATTGTTTGCTGGTGTGAAATCCAGGGATTGAGGCGGGGTTCGGAGTTCTTAGAACACCAGCAACACACAGCGGGTCTGCCAGAGGAACCACAGAGAGTGAGACACACACACACACGCACACACACACATGCACAGAAACATACACACGCCATGGCAGCACTGTCAGTGAGTCAGTGTGTGAGTCACACTCCGGCTATGCTGCCTCTCGATTTTATAACAGCCGCCAGCACGGCACTGTACTTAATATTCCAAACAACCGTACTGTGGGACTCCGTGACACACATGCACATATATTAACATATGCATATACTGTACTTACATGTACTTTCACACACACACAATATTTCCATTGGCCAAAAACGCCTGCACAAATAAGACTGAGGAGTTATATTCACACATACACAAACAACACACTTGCTTTGGTGCCTTTTCACCTCACACACACACAGATTCACACTCGTCATTGGGGACGACTGCAGATGAGTCAGAAGGGGAGAAGAGGGATTCCTTACCTCTCTGTGAGCCAGATCTATAGGAGAGCCAATTATAGGGTTCCGCATCACAGATACTGACTCCTTTAGATTTGACCTATGAATCACTCCCTTATACATCCTCACAGAAAAATGTTCACAGCTTTAGGAGGAGGAAAACATGGAGCGGCTTATACTTAAAATGTCACATCAAAACATGCCTTAATGCCTTTGTCAGACACTGGTGGAATATTGAATCCCCACCTGGATCACAGCGCTAAACTGGCAAAGCAGACACAAAACATTGGCTCTTACTAGCGCTGATATGGTGGATGCCAGGTATGGATCAAAGGACTGACCCGCTTGCACTGGTTGAGTCAAGCCAGGCTCACTTGTTATTGTTTGCAAAAAGTGCACTGTCATGAGGGTGGAGGCCAAAACAGCTCAGTCTTTAAGTCAAGATTTAAAAAATACAGCTAAAAATATGTCACATATCTGGATGTTTTTGTCTCGCAGTTCAAAGCTCGGTTTTGTGGCCTTCAAAATGCAATCAGCCTTTTTCTCCAGAGAGGCAACTGATAACACACACAAACATACACACATTCACTGCAGCTACCCAAACAGGTCGAAAAGAACACAATGTCTCCATATCAGTTTCCCAAATTAAACACTCCAGGTAAGAAAACTTTTAAACATCACCCTCTGGTGGTGGCTCATGGGAAGTGAACAACCTCAGCGAGCGTGTGGCCCGGTATTTCAAAAGCAAGCTTTTCTCAATCCCAGGAAAAAGCATCATTCATTGCTTTGCTTTTATAGTGAGGATTCCAGGTGGAGATAGTTGCATTTATTGGCGGTTGTGGAGGACATCTGCAGAGCCATACTTGGAAAAAAAATGGCAATTTAGTTTGAGGCTCAAAGAAGAAAACCTGTGAGACACGAGAAGGCTGCTGGCGAAGTAATATTAGTAGCATAAGGCTCAAGGGAAAGGTAGTGCATGTGAGAGCAGCTGCATGAGGCTGTGCAATGGTTGACGTGTGCCGTGGGTGATGGATTTGATAGGAGTGGCGTGACGCTCAGAGGCAATGACTCAGAGTCAATGATAAGGACCCGGGGTTATGACTGACCTCTATCAACTGTTCCTCTTCCCTCTATTACCTCCTCCCTTCCTTTCACATGTGGTTCTTTGCATGTGTATCCTTGTTTGTTTTTTACAGTCAGTGACTCATAACTAAGCCTTGCCTCCTTTTGTACCTTTGACTTTCGGCTAACATTAAGATCGGTCTGTCCTGTCTTTCACCATTTGCCTCACACGCTTCCTTCTTTTTTGTTTCTCTCACCGGTCACCGTCCATTCTTCGACTCCCTGATCAGGGAGTGGAGCCTTTGGGTTTATCTGCAATTGGAAAAGCTCTCTGACTCACTCCATCACACAAACACACACTTTATAGGTGATGACTCATCGCAACACTGGCCATTCAGACCCACAGTGCACCAAAGTCAAACTGGTATGTGAGTGTGTGTTAGTGGGACTGTGTTTGCATACACATTAACCTTTATATGCATTAAGGTGTTGCTGCGCAGAGGGCTGATGACACACCACCTACACAGCTTTTATCTCACAGTCACCGAGATAAACAGTGTTGCTGTAAGGGAGGTAGCCCCATTAGTTAGAACAATTCTAATCTTGTTTTTACTTGCAAAACAGCTCCATGAATTCAACGCGTGCATGTGTGTAAACATGTGTATATTATTTATTTGTCAAAGAGCTAATGATATAAGCCTGTAGTGTGTTTGCATATGCAAGTCCAGCAGCAGAAACGTATTCATCATGAATGACACGGGCAGCTAGGAATGATAAATGTGCTGAGTGACTCATGCAAGAGTCCCCGGCTTCATTTGTACCACTTTTGCATGTCTGTGGAAGAAATGAGTCACTTTCAACTGCAGTCGTCACGTAACTACTGTCACTTAGACTGATTCACACTCTGAACAATTTCTAAAATAACAATCAACCTCTCTGCTGGCATTTTTATGCAAAGTGACTGAGGGTACACCATGTACTTATTATAGAATAGCAATTCACTGGAACAATGCAAAATGTGAAAACAGATTTTTTTTATTTATAAAGATAAATAACATGATGCAGTATAGATGAATGTGTAATGTAGATTTTGGCATTGTGTGTTTTATAAAAATATCGTTAAGACAACAACCGTCTGGAATTTCGAAGACAAATGTTAGTATAGTAAAGAACAACATGTTCTCTCACCAAGTATCACACAACTAGAACACACTTGCACTACAATACTGCTCAGACCGTCTGTGCGAGGTGATTTTGGCAATGACAGCGTTTCTTTAACTTCCTTTACTTCTCAAATACTATAAAACGGTAATACCCCCCTTTTGATAGCCCAGGTAAAGACAAAAAAATAATTAACTGTCATCATCTGTGTCCTCCTCTTCATCCTCGTCATCCTCCTCCTCTTCATATTCATCTTCTTCCTCTTCATCATCCTCTTCCTCCTCCTCTCTTCTTGTCTGCTGACTGCAAGCTCTTTGTTGCTGTGACAACAAATAAACAGTCACTATGCAACGAAAACACTTAGCAGGTAGTCATTAAGCACAATTGGTGCTTCCGCAGTGTCCTACTGAACATTTCTCTTTCACCAGGGTTGTGCTTAAGGGCAGGGACAACACAGGTGCAGCCGTGAACACTCCCCAGTATGCACGGACACTAAATTCCTCAGGTAGATTTGTTTATATTTGTAGATTAATACTGTATGAACATAAATATGTCCCATGTTGAAGGACTGCCACGTTCATGTCACGGCATGCGTATAATCTAAGAATGAGACTTTTATGAGCATTGCCATGTTTGATGACAGAATGCAAACGTGTCCTCAAATCCACTTTTCGAGCCGCATACCTGACTGCAAGCGTTCAACGATAAAATCAAACCTAATCACAGAACCAAAGTATGATCTCAAGTTCTGACGCAAGATGCATTCAAGGCACATTCTGATGACAGGTGTGAACTGCAACCTACAGTCTTGTCATCTCCAGATACAAACGACTGAACACACCATCATCTAGTGAGAAAGTAAAGACTAGCTGTCCAGACATTTTACAAGGCAATTCTATGAATTCACAAGTTAGTGTAGTACCACTGTTATGATGCTGGGGTGAACTGAATGTGGGGAGAAATGCATGATCTCATTGACATGTTGGAATGTGTGGAAATTGAAACTGAATGATGGCTGGAGTGATGCTGCGGATAAACAGTGGTACAACTGATAAGACTCAGAGTTATCAAGCACCGGCTTCTGCAGGCATGAGGACAGACTACTGGGTTTGAAAAAGGAAGAGGGGAATTTTTTTCCCCATCATATTGAATCTTATGCAACTATACAAAACTTATACAAAAGCAGTGCCATAAGAGAAACTCAATCAGTCTTCTGGGCAAATTCTAGTTTTTATCTATTTACCGTCTGTGTCTTACCTGTAAGGTCCCTGATGTACTCAGGAAGGACCCGGTCCGATCGAGGGAGGTTTTGGAATTAGCTCGCACTATGTCTAAGCGTGACTGGTAGTCAGGGGGGTGCAGCAAACTCCTGAACACCTGCCAAAGACAGTAGGCGCTATATTTTTCCAAAGAGAAACAGGAGAATGGAAGCAATGCCTACACACATCCATCTGTAGTCGGAATGTGTGCACTGAATATAATGCAAGATAACCATGAATTTAAAATAAAACGGCTGAAAAAGTGGCTGCAGTGTGCACAAACTGAGTACACATTATTAACGCAGCTCAACACATACAGTTTAGGGAAGTTACACAATATTTGGGGTATTTTATTTAATAATAAATGTAAATTGTCAGGAGCAAAAACACACAACTTGAATAACCTATGACCTGGAATATCGGGCAGATCAACAACCGGGTGCTAATCTTCCTTTGGTCACACATAAACAAAGCAGCTCAGAAGGTATGTCTCTGATAATGAAGCAAACTGCCATTTAAACCACAATGATGGTTTTCACTGTGTTGAAAATAAATTCCGCAAGAGCTCTCGATCAGGATTATCTTCATGCCTGTCATTGTGCCTTTTTCAGATGATTCAATCTCCCATGCTTTGTTCTATGAGTCATTGAAAAACAGCCTTGTCTGGGTGAGGAGTTTCGCTTCAGTATGAATGGAAGGGAGATGATTCAGTGCAAAAACACACAGATGAGATGGCAAGGGGTGGAGGAAACTAGCAAAAGGGCATGCACAGGAGGAACCTCATTCTCTTGTATATCCTCGGTCCTTTGTTTTCTCACTACAGGCTTTGTCTCTTAAATTAGGTCTACAAACCTCTCAAACCAAATTGTAAACAGAAGAAAGTCGCTGGTAGGACCCTGAACTGTGCAGAATTCACCACAGGTCACTTCAAAGTTACCACATCAGTTAAAGGGTGTGGACTACACAGTAGATATGAGCAATGAGTCAACGCATGAATGATGCATAAGACCATAATAACTTGGACATGTTGCGCATAACCAGCTGAGGCTGATCATAGAAACTGATCAGCTTTCAGCCCAAAACTGTCACACTTGAATGTACAGTGACACTCCAATGATTATGTCAGGTGAATAATAACACCTCCTTTCACATTTTCAATCTCCTACACACAAAGACACAATTGCTAAGGCTAATTATAGTGACTGTGTCATGGTTAACCTTGAGCTGAGCTACCTACCTCGAGGTCCTCTTCCTCATCTACGCTCTGAATGCTCTGGTAGGCCAAGGTATACACCTCCAAAGCCTTGGCATGGAACGACATCTCCACTGTCACAAACTCACCAAAGATTTTCTTTAAGAGGAAAAACAAGGAAAAGTATTCAGCACTGAATAGGGTTTGAAGCTATTTAAATGAATCACAAGACATGGAAAAAATGACAAAACAAGAATAGTTTCAAACAACCGAAAGATCATTAAGTGGTGTGGGCAGGTTGCAAAAAAGACCTTTCAATTCACCACTGTCTGGTTTCACTTCACTTCCACCCACAGCTTTAATGGACATATGTCTCCCACCACTGAAATTGTAGTTCTTAATTTGAGGTGGACAGAAAGCTCAGAGCAGCAGACCTTGATGTCTCGGATCTTCTGTTTCTCAAATTCATCTATGGTCTCCTCCAGCTGCCTGGTGGTCCGGGTAGCGTCCATGGTGGCTCTCTGGAGCTCACTTTCAGCCTGATGGGGGAACGAATGTATATATAGCATACCACAAGGCAAATCAGACCAACACGACGTTATGGCTGAAGCTTTTCAGAAAACCTTCAGTATAAACATATCCATTATCCATTAGAAAATGGACACTTGATACTTTGGATGTGCATTTCAATCAAATACTATTTGATAGTCACTGTGAACTATTTGAAGATTATTCAAATTCTTTGCCTTTGCTGAAACATGTATTACTTGTGGCAGAATTAAACGTTTGAATTAACTTGGATTAAAGCCGACGTTGATTCGATCACTGCCCACAATATCTTCTGTCCACTTGGACCAAGCGGCGCAGCCGGAGGAGAGGAGACAGGGCCGGGATCAGAGCTAAGCTAACCCAGCCAGTACCTAAGGCTGCTTCTAACTAATGTCGGTTTGCTGGAAGATCAGCTAGATGAAATGGGAATCAGGCTGCCTAAACAATGAAAAATCAGAGACTGTTTGTGTCCACATTTTTCCGCAGACCTGGCTCCATCTCAGAGCCCATCATCAATCTACTGCTCCTGACGGGCGTACTATTGGGCACCAGTAAAAACGGAAGAAAATATATTTTGTAAAACAAGACGATAATTGTGTAAACTATTCGATTATTTTTTAAAGTCAATGAATATTCGAAAATCATGGCCTATCCCTGCTTGTTACCCGAATTAGCTTAGTTTTTGAGCATGCACAAAACTAATAAAAAACATTGACGGGAAACACCTGAAAACAAGACATTATCATCTAACAGCTGTGTTGTGCACCAAAAGTGTCAAACCTGTAGTTCCAGTATATTGACATACTTCTACAGGAAGGGAAAGTAATAACTTTTGCAAATTAGACACTTCATATATGCATGAAGCATGCAATTTAACACCTTAACTACACACAGGAAACAGGAGCTGCAGAAAAGGAGCTGCTGCTCTCTCCCATAGCTGCTGCAGTGTGAGCACGTGTGACAATGACTAAACATCTTCTATTGGAGAGACCGCAGAGGGTTCATGAGTTTAGACATTTGTGAGTGACTATCTACAAGTAACTTCCATGATGTGCTTCGCATCTAATAAACAGTTCAAATCTGTAGCTGTCACTGCTTTTGACAACTGAGTATTCATTGGAGTTGTTTTACTTCTACTTCCAAGTTATTCCGAAATGTGCTTCATCTTTGTGGCCATACATCGACAGTGATGAGATGCACGGGTTACGCGAGACACACCTGAGACTGAAGGCTTGGTCAAGGAGACACCAAAAAATATTAAAATAAGCATTCAAAAGTTTATGTTCCTGTTTCACCTTTATCAACATCAGTAACTAACAAGGAATTAAGCTGCACCCAAGATGCCATGCATACTAGAAGGTATATAGGTGGTTATAACATTAAAAGTCTTTGGTCTGATTGATATTAGGGGGAAACAAAGCAAGGATACAATAATCTGCCTGTCTGAAGGGTTTCTCTGTCTGGTCCTCTCAAGCTGAGCCATCTGTTTGGCTTCCCTGTCTCTGGCACTCTGAGTTGTCTTCAGATCCTCCTGCATGAACACAAAAGCACACAAGGGCACAATAGATTATGAGTTAGTATAATCAACAATGATAGTCAATTACTCGTAAAGTAATAAGCCGTAGCTCAGTGTTTTTTGTGCTGTCTTTACTCCAAAGCAGTTGGCAATGTTAGAAGACTGATATGTTAAAGAATCATTTATTAAAATTAAAGTTAAATTAAGTTAATTAAAGTTTGGTTAAATTAAACCAAAGACAACTAATTCATGACTAAAGAACTTACTAATGCTGCAACCATGGGCGAACGAGGCAACATGACTAATGTGATCACTTACAGCAACGCTGTTTGGGAGGGACTTCAAAAGTCACAAGAAACACTGGACTAGCTATATGTCAACAGAAAATATCTTTTAATCTTGGTTCAATGAAGATGCTAAGAGGGGGAGATATTAACAAAGTCAGACAGAAAAGTTGGTGCCAAGATGGGATATTATCATTAAATCTATACTGCCATCCTGTGGCAATGCAGTGGTAATAACACTGACAGTAAACAGCACTATGCTCTGCCGCCTTAGCTCATATTCTCATTTTAAGGACACAATTGCTGCATCCTTGTAAGCCAGGGAACAATTAATCTTGAAATACGTATTCAAACAAAGCTGCAGCAATTTTACAGCTAAATTTTACACAAATTTGGGCACCCTATGGAGAGGAGAGGGGCCAAGACAGGGAGGTAAACAGTTTCACTGTCTTTCATCCATTTTCTTTCGACATTTTCTGTCAGCTGCTGTAACTGTGTAAAATATGATCTCTTAACAAGCAAGAATAGACCAAAAAGTAATGTCGGTGCATTGGCAAATTACACAAACGTTTGTATACTTGACACTGTGGAATCACTGCACTAATTTTAGAATAATTGGAACTGGAATATGGACTAAACTTTATCTTTGTCATTTCGGACCTTTGGAATCAGTGTAGATATTCACATGGCCGTAAAGCAACTTTTACCCTTTTACGTTTCACTACAGCTCCATAGCTTTTCAATGGCTCGACGACTTTGGCTTCAAGTCTCTCCACCTGTAGGGCAAATAACTACACATTAGGTTCTGTGTTTAGACTGTGGCTGTGAATATGGAATGAAATTATGATTGAAGTCATAGCAGCAGGGAATACAATACTGTAGTTTTACCTCAGCTTGGCGGTAGTCTTCAACCTTGGCCAGGTGGTCAGCAAACTGCTTCATACCCTTCTTCAGGTTTGGCGTTTCTGTGTCTGCATACGTGCCGATCTCTCGAACCAGGAGATCTGCCTTGTCTCGCAGCCTGGCTGTTTTACGGACGTAGGCAGCAAACAGTTGGCACATCTCTCCAAAATGTTTCTCCACATTGGTGATGTTTTCCTGGATCTTTCTTGTCTGGTTGTCCCTGAGGAGGGCAGAGAACAAAGCATTTGCTTCCCACATTTGAATATATTTTCTTGTACAATGACTTAAATGAGTTTTAATTTTCTTAATACATCAATGTATAGCAGGCCAGTGAGGACTAAAACATTTTGTGGATGTGATGCCTAGTGTTTTGTTGTCCAGATTCTGACATGAAGCCTATTATTTCATCATCGTTGATAGTTACAGCTAGCGTTAGTGGCTTTTTCCTAGAAGGTAACGTTAGCATTGGGCTTTATTTTGAGGAATATAAAGGGAAATCTGTCACAGCGGCTTGTGGCTCAAAAGAGAAAAGTCTCTTTGGATGAAGACGCTCATATCATGGACCACTAAAGGCGTCTTGTGTTCTCACCTACGGATGTAAAACAGTTAACTAGTTAAAGAACAGGTGTATAATTAGTGTAAAGCGTGGAAGCATGAGTTAACTAACAGCTGGCTAACCCACTGTATGATATTTTGTAACGCTAACGGTAACTTAGAGAGCACTTATTCACCCTATAACAAACATTAACGGAGGATTTAGTCCGACTAGCTCTTACCTCGCTCTTGCATCGGGCGTTCGGCTCATGTTTGTAGAAAAGCGGTGAATTTAATGTATTCAGTATTCAGACAAGTTTATCGGTATCCAGATTTAACGCTGTCCAAAGCTAGCTAGCAAGCTTCGTCTCTCCCTGGTTAGCACGCCAGTCTGCCGTTTCCATGGAGTTCCCGGCATTTCCGCTTCAGGGATGCATTCTGGGACATGGAGTCATTAGTTGACGCTACTTTTGTGTTTACTTTTTTGTCATTCTTTTTAGCAAGAGAATTATTCATAACGGAGTTTACAGCTTGAGGTGCGCGTTCTTTATAACTGTAATTATAACGCAGTGGAATGAGGAGCCCTTGAGAGGCTCTATGTAAGGTGAGTAAGGGGAGACAGCATGATTTGTTTTGATTGTTTCAAATATTTTGTTTAACCTAGCCATAGCTGTAGCCTATAAAACAGCAGTGCAGACTAACTAAATGTATTTATTCAAGCACAGTACGTACTACTATGTACTTAGAACGGTACTGTACCCGTGCTATTTGAGGTTATGTTACATTAAACCTCGACGCCAATTCTTCTCAGACGGTAAATTACACTTTTTACTCCAGTCATTACAGATCTTGTATTAGTAAATGCTGTGCAGATTATGCAACATATGATCAACAATCATCATCAACTACCCAGCAATAGAAAGCAACCAAAAGTAGGTTATATTCACCGTGACCAAATACATTATTACTGCAAAATGCTGTGAAAGTGTTGATCTATCAAAATTTTTTAAATAACATATAATTATATAGTCTGTAGTCTAGATTATTTGAGAATATTTGCCAGTAATGGTGGACAGGACTGCATTTTTATAACATACAGTGGGTACGGAAAGTATTCAGACCCCTTCACCTTTTCCACATTTTGTTATGTTACAGCCTTATTCCAAAATGGATTTTCCTCATCAATCTACACACAATACCCCATAATGACAGTGAAACATTTTTTTTTGAAATTTTTGCAAATGTATTAAAAATAAAAAACTGAAATATCATATGTACATAAGTATTCACACTCTTTATTCAGTACTTTGTTGAGGCACCTTTGGCAGTGATTACAGCCTCAAGTCTTCTTGGGTATGATGCTACAAGCTTGGCACACCTGCATTTGGGGTGTTTTTTCCCCATTCTTCTCTGCAGATCCTCTCAAGCTCTGTCAGGTTAGATGGGGAGCGTCGCTGCACAGCTATTTTCAGGTCTTTCCAGAGATGTTCAATGGGGTTCAAGTCTGGGCTCTGGCTGGGCCACTCAAGGACATTCACAGACTTGTCCCGAAGCCACTCCTTCGTTATCTTGGCTGTGTGCTTCGGGTCGTTGTCCTGTTGGAAGGTGAACCGTTGCCCCAGTCTGAGATCCTGAGCGCTCTGGAGCAGGTTTTCATCCAGGATGTCTCTGTACTTTGCTGCATTCATCTTTCCCTCTATCCTGACTGGTCTCCCAGTTCCTGCCGCTGAAAAACATCCCCACAGCATGATGCTGCCACCACCATGCTTCACCGTAGGGATGGTATTTGCCAGGTGATGAGCGGTGCCTGGTTTCCTCCAGACGTGACGCTTGGCATTCAGGCCAAATAGTTCTATCTTGGTTTCATCAGACCAGAGAATCTTGTTTCTCATGGTCTGAGAGTTGTTTAGGTGCCTTTTGGCAAACTCCAAGCGGGCTGTCATGTGCCTTTTACTGAGGAGAGGCTTCCGTCTGGCCACTCTACCATAAAGGCCTGATTGGTGGAGTGCTGCAGAGATGGTTGTCCTTCTGGAAGGTTCTCCCATTTCCTCAGAGTAACGCTGGAGCTCTGTCAGAGTGACCATCGGGTTCTTGGTCACCTCCCTGACCAAGACCCTTCTCCCCCGATTGCTCAGTTTGGACGGGCGGCCAGCTCTAGGAAGAGTCCTGGTGGTTCTGAACTTCTTCCATTTACGAATGATGGAGGCCACTGTGCTCTCCGGGACCTTCAATGCTGCAGAAATGTTTCTGTACCCTTCCCCAGATCTGTGCCTCGATACAATCCTGTCTCGGAGGTCTACAGACAATTCCTCTGACTTCATGGCTTGGTTTCTGCTCTGACATGCACTGTCAGCTGTGGGACCTTATATAGACAGGTGTGTGCCTTTCCAAATCAAGTCCAATCAATTGAATTTACCACAGGTGGACTCCAGTCAAGTTGTAGAAACATCTCGAGGACGATCAGTGGAAACAGGATGTACCTGAGCTCAGTTTTGAGTGTCATAGCAAAGGGTGTGAATACTTATGTACATGTGATATTTCAGTTTTTTATTTCTAATACATTTGCAAAAATTTCTAAAAAACTTTTTTCACTTTGTCATTATGGGGTATTGTGTGTAGATTGATGAGGAAAAAAAAGAATTTAATCCATTTTGGAATAAGGCTGTAACATAACAAAATGTGGAAAAAGTGAAGGGGTCTGAATACTTTCCGTACCCACTGTATTTATCCATAAATCTTCAGATTGTTCATCTCATTCATTTATTCACACACACAGATGATGGTGTAGCTGCCTTGTAAGGAGGAGAACCACCAGAAGCAGGCAAGGTTCAGCGTCTTGCTCAGTGATGATAAGAGCCGGAGATCCAACCTGCTAAGCCACAGGTAGGTAGAATACAGTGCCTTTATTTTATTTTTTTTTACCACAAGCTGAATACTTCTTTCATTACTTCTTCTAAGAAATAACCTTGCTCCCTTCAAGTCTGGAGAGTGCAAACCTATTAAGGTGGTGCTTACTGGAAACCATGATTTCTTATTAAATCAGTATTGATGTCTTTCTTGTTATGAATCCCCGCTTTCATCCAATACTCCTCCAGTTTCACTGTGGGGGTTCTAATCCTAGCTCTACTCCTGTAACGGAAATCTGTGATTTCTATTTTCTAGCCACGGTGTCTGTCTCGCCAGGATTAATCTCTCCTTTTTCGACAGCAACATGAGCAGGCATCCAAAATGAAGCTAATACATAATGTTTCTGATTAAATGCCTTAATGTAAAAAAAAAAAAAAAAGAACATTGCAAGCTAAATAGAGACCGCTACTTTTATCTTTACCATCTCTTATTTTGGGTTCTTTGATTTCACAGATAAATCTTTTGATTGACAGTTGTGTTGGGACACTGAGCCGACATTTTAAATTCCACCTATCAAGGTAATAGAAGACAGGCTATAAAAGCAGTTGTGACATCTGTAACATGTACCCAAAATATAAAACAAGTAATCTGACTACATCCATGGGATCTTTCTTGGGCAGTGGCAAGTGAATACCCCTGCTGAAAAAAACAAGTATTTGGCTCATTTGTGTGGTTTCTGTAATTCCCCAAACAGATCAAGGTACATTGCCTACATTGCAACAAAGAGGGCCACAAATAGTCCTTTTCAACAACAGCTTGACTGTTTTTGACCTGATGCCAAGAGCAGACTTTGTGATCACTGAAATGAATGGAGGCCTCATTGTAATTCCCTCCTCTGTGTTTGGGAATGCATGAATGTCACCAGCTGCCACGTCTGCTCCTCTGTGGAAAATGTCCAAAAACCTTAATTATCACGCTTAATCATCCATGGGATTGAAGCAGGGGAGATCCCACTGTAACAGATTGGCGATGTAAAACACGGTCATTGCATTGAGCTGTGTGCCTGGAATCCCAAGAGAATCTGGTTTATACTCTGTGGTACAGCTGATGCTGGTATAGATTCATTTTTTCGTTAAATGTTTGATATGAATGATGATATACATTTCTCCGTCTGTGGCTGATGGGTTTTTTTGTTGTTAATTTGATAAAAATACCAACTAACTAATTTTAAATTAGGAAATTTCATAGAGTGATATCTTACATGCCGTCTTGTGCACATTCAAGCAACCATCCTTAGTTTTATACAGATTGTTGTAATGAAAAAATATTTCATCTTGTTTGAGATTTCATTAAACAGCATCAAGCAAAATTCACAAAATATGAGAATCTGTTTGTCATTCAAGACCATACATGACTAGACAGAGTAAAACTTGGCTCAATGTGCAAAATAATAACATGGATGAAAATATATGAAACAACATACATGTCCAAAAAAAACCAAATTGCAGCTGTTTACTGAACATTACTGAACATCTGTGTGTCTGACTATGTAGTGCTGAGTGTGTATGCGTGTGTGTTTCTGGAGGTGTGAGTGCAGGACGTTAAAACGAGTTTAATGGCTCAGGGGAAGTATATCTTAAAGAATCTGACAGTTCTGCACTATATGCAAGAGTACAGTTACTTACAGATGTTTATTTGTTCTAAAGCAAATCACGTTATGTCTCACAGTGCAACATTTTTTCTCTGCATTTTTGTATATTTGTAGTATATTTTCAGTAAGAAGAACCTACAGACAAAGCTGGAGTATCTCAGTGTGTGATTGCATTACTCAGCCACATGATGGCAATCCTCTTCCATTCATATGTTTTGCTAAAGAGCCCGGCAGGAATTTGCAGGGTTACAGGTGGATCCTGAGCTGTGAATTATTCCTTCATGCACAAAAAGAGTCATGTCTCTTACTGTTTTCAACATCATATGTTTACATTATTCAAATGCTCCCTGGCAGTAACCCAGGATGAGGCTCAAAATCCCTAAACATTAGAACAAATATAACATATGCCTGTCTACCCGGCGTCCTGCAGGATCGATGTGTTGAAAAAGGCCTGGGGCTGTTGAGTTATTTGCCTTGGCTGCCAGTAAATGTATTCAGGAGTGGTGGCATCTTATTAGACTGTGTATCTGTCTTCCTTAAAGGACAGATGGTGTTGTTTCCAAACTACCAATTAGCAACGGAAGGGTAACAACCAGCCACTAGCGGCAGCTCTCCCTGTCTCCTTCATGCCCTCTTCTTCTCTCTCTTTCTGTCTTTGTCCCTCTGTGCCCTCTTGTTCAGTGTTCAGCTCTCGCCGTTTCTCTCTTTGCCTGAATTTCCCCAGTCTGCAGCCCTCTACGCCACAGTGGCAGTAGGACACTGGAGAGATGTGTGGCCTGCTGAACAGATTGGGAGTGACATATGTCAGACGTGGGGGGAATTAGTGGGGCAACCAAGTATGTGTCTCACAGCATGCTTGCGCGCGTGTGTGTATGTGTGTGTGTGTGTTGACTCTTCCCCTTCAGGTGTGAGGCCTGGTGTGAATACCTCAGACTTGAGGCTGTCCTCACACACATATGGCTTAAGATACTGAGTTAATAACAAGAAGGAGTCTGTGGGAGGTGTGTGTACGTGTCATTGTGTGTGTGTGTGTGTGTGTGTGTGTGTGTGTGTGTGTGCGCGCACGCTCAGGGATGCTGAGGATTATGAACAGTGTGATATCTTGTTTGCCACTTGGTGCATAAAATGAAATTACAAGCCAACAGTCAATATCTCATCATGCTGATTTTGGCTAACCTTGCTCTCCTTCCTCTAACTGCTTCATTCCTCTGATTTGGCAGAGGGACACAGCTATGCTCTCTTGCAGAAATTAACCCTGAAATATCCAGTGGGAAATATATCCATCTTCTCTGTACTTCAAACTCAGTTTTCAGTGTGATAACTTTTATCTAGTCCTTAAAGTAAGAACTGATCACCCAAATCTATCATACAGACCATCAAGATGTCATTCTTGTTAAGTTCAGCTTTAACATACAGCTAAACTTTATTTAAACTTAATTGTCAGTTTTGTGGTAAATACACTGTTGTAGTGATCCTTTGTTCTGTCATCGCATCATTTTCCATCTTTCTAGATGAATTCTGTATGTAGGTGTACATTAGCTTGACACCACACATTAACAATATGTCACAGATCTTTTCTGCCTTTGCACAGACAGCCATGACAAATGGCTCCTGAATCACATATTTCACATATGAAATTCTGTGATATTCCCCTTTAACGCCATCAACCTTGAACAAAAGTCCTCCCTCTGCAGTTAAGCGGGTGCTTGAAGGGCAAGCCAACGCAGACACGGTCCAGTGCTTTTATTGACCCAATAAGAAACCTCTCCATGTCTCTAGGGGCTTGAAGCTCAGGTTAGGGTCTTTGTTGTCTGCGTTCATTAGTGTCTCCTTCGCCATCTCTCTCTCTGTCTCTCTCTGCCTCTCTCTCCTACTCTCTCTAACACCTCCTTTTCTAACTCACTCCCTCTCTGCTGCTCTTTTCCCCCGAGGAGCTAGAGAAGAAAATGTCACCAGATCAAATTAGTGGGAGCCTCCAACTCTGCCTGTCTGCCTCTGTCTGTCTATTCCACCGAGTGATAGAGTCACTCATGGAAGTTTCTCTAAGTATATTCGTGGCCAAACTTTATCTTCCCCAGGTATGATACACTATGACTGCGGTAAAAGTGTTTTTTCTTAGAGTTGTTTTAAAATGACAGTCTCAATGGTCTCTGTTTCATTCTGTTAGGCAGCATCTATGGTGATAATCGGTAACTGCTGGACCTGTTTCATTATCTGTAGTTGTTGATCTTTTCGTAGTTTGTTTGGCCATAGTAACTGTTTTATTCACAACTCATTAGAGACTGGGAAAAAACAGTGTGCTACTTTCGTTGACCCTCTCTGGTGGGCCGAGCGCTGTCAAGTGACGGCCACTCTAGTATCCTCCAGGACTTTTTCTGGAGCCAGGTCTTGGTGGACTTTGAGGTATGCTTGGGATCATTGTCCTGTTGGAAGGTCCAGTGACGCCCAAGCGTCAGTTTCCTCACAAACGGCATGATGTTTTCACGTAGGATTTCCTGATACTTGTTTGAATCCATCTTGCCCTCCAAACGCTGCAGGTTTCCAGCGCCTGAAGAGACAAAGCAGAGCATCACTGGGCCACTGCCATGCTTCACTGTAGGCAGGGTGTTCTTGTCAGTGTCTGCCTCATTCTTCCTCCTCCAGACATACGGCTGATCCATAGACCTGAAAAGTTTTGTTTCATCTATTTCACAGAACAGAATCCCAAAACTTCTGTGGCTTATTTATATGGTTCTTTGCTATCTATTTGTATCATTTTCCTTGTTTGTGCAAGGCAAAGATCTCCTCTCTTAACTTTTGAGACAATTCTCTTGACTTACCCATATATCTGACATGCAACCAAACATCACTGTGAACAAACCCCTAACCAGTTCTGGTATTTGATGTGTTCTAACTCCTAATGCAACTAATGAGGCCCTTGATTAGTTGCATCAGGTGTGATTGACCTCATTTGCATATGAGTGCACTTATGGGGGATTCTATATTCTATTCAGGGGGTTGAATAATTTTGAGACTGCAGTAGTCAATGAAGATGACATTATGTGTTGATTTTAGACAAACCTCCTGTAATATTATTTGTGTTGAGCTATTTCGATTGTTCTTGTTTGAGGTGTTCATTGAATGCAGCTGAAAGTTTGTACATTTTGCCAATACACCTGATTTGCTGAACTGTATATCAAATAAATCATATATATCACGTATATCCCATTGATTGTGGTCGGCAACCCCTCTCTCCCACCCAGTCTTTTTTGCAGCGTCACCACCACCACATAACTTATTCATAGCATATTTCATATTCATAGCCTTCTTTACTTCACTGAGACGCATTGGACATTGTGATTTCTCTCTGGGCCTAGCGTTATTTACTTTAATGCATTTTAGTGGAGTGAGAGGAAGTGTTGCTAGACGTCCGTCTTTGCAAACAGATGACTTTAATGCATGTTAACCTTGGTGGCAGTAAAAGGCTTCACCATTATTCCCCTTAAATCATACAGTGTCTGTCAGACTCCATTGGGGAGAAACTGGAGCACTTCCAGGGCTCCTCACCCACCGGCCGCATGAGAGCCCTAATTGAAAATGACTTCAGACTATTGAAAAAGAGGAAGAGGCTTGGTTGAAGGCACAATATTGTGTGTTTTAAGAGATAGGGAAAAGATTGTGTGTGTTGACTGTCCTTCCTACTGCATGGTAACTAAATGAAAATTATATATGTTGTAGCCTAAATATAAACCATTTACGTGAAAAAGAATGGACAAAAAAAAGAAGAAAAGAACAAAGCGATCCACAGTAACAGTGGAAGGAACACACAGAAGTCCATTGCCTTGGTGCTCCATCACAGGCAGATGAAAATGGCCACTGTCTTCCTCCCATCAATATGCAAATGGAAAAAAATGGCCCTTGAGTGCGGGGAGCAGTTCCCTCAAGTGCATTCATTAGCCACCGTTAGCATAATTGATTCCCAGTCCTACCATAAAACTGGTCACTCCCTGTGCCTCTCGCTCTGGGGGATCCTCTGGGGACCTCACAGGCTAACTTCAATCATAAATCATTAAAGGACACCACTAGCCAATGGACTGTGCCAAGGCCCCAGGGACGTGCAAGCAACAGTAATACTGTCATTGATGTCTAAATCATCGATGTGACATAATAAGGTGCCTACAGGCTGACATATCCTACACTCCACCTCTCTATCCTCATTTCTTAACTCAATGTACTAAAAGTGTAGGCCTTACTTCACACAGCATATGTCAGAGATGCAATTTTTGGATTTATACCAGAAACTATTGAGGTAATTGCAGAATTTTTTATTCAAGTGACCCTTACTCATTTAATTACTCAGAATACACTACGGCTCTTGTTCTCATGTCTCTGATATCTAAGAAACTTAAAGGTAAAAATGGAAGATGTTTCTTATAGGTGTTTGCTTGTGTGCAACCAAACGGGAAACATGGTAAAACCAGTGAGTATTCTATGAGGTATACCTCAGTCATAATTTATTTAGGTAATTAAATGAACATCAGGACTGTAGACTAGTTACTGCAGAAGTCATGATAGCTATTAGCTTCAGCTGTATTTCTCTCTCAGCATCACCATTCAGAGCAGGTGTGTGGCTTATTAGAGAGAGAGAGAGAGAGAGAGAGAGAGACTGCGGTAGATGTTTTTTTTTTTTCATTCTTTCCATCCAGCCTTCCCTCCATCTGTCCATCCATCCATCCCTCCACTATACAGTCTAATTAAACTCATCAAGTTGAGCAGTGACGGATCCCAGCACCTCAGACAGGCAGAGAGTGAGCGAGAGGGACAGTGAGGGAGTGGAGAATGATAGCGGCATGCTAGTGATGTATCGCCACCTTGCAAAATAAAACATATTCATAAAGAATATTCATTACCTCTACCAGCCATCCCCCAGATGGCCAGAAAATTGGCTTTGTGTTGAGATGTGGATTCAGGCATGCATATTAATGGAAGACAGATGTAAACGCATATTCATATTCTTTGGCTTCTCTTTTTTGTGACAGACAAAATGATAATGCATCCACTTAGGAGAGGGGAAAAGGGGCTGCATCCGGGAAGCAATTCACCTCTAATGTGCTGGTGGCTTATTGGCTTTTTGTCAGACTGGCAGTGTGTGTCCTTATTTGTCTAGTGTGTATTTTTGCGGCGTTATCTGTTACCATCTACATTTCTCCGTCTCTCTGTCTCTGCTTTTCTCTCTGTAATACACACACACATATTGTTCAGTGTGTGGCTTTGAGGCTTTGACGTTGAGGTCACTGTTAACTCGTACGTACATCAGACAACAGTTGCAACAGTGTGTATGCTGTATGCACTTGTAAAATTTCTTCAGCAATGGCAATCTCAGATGACTATCACAATTTTTTTCTGACAGATCCAAAGGTTCCTGATGCACCAGTTTAGTCAAACAATTTTACCGCAATCAACTATCTCTATTTCACTCAGGATACTTTGAACAGTTTAAGCCATTTACTGCAACAATATGGGTTTTAGTTTGGCGCTGTGACTGCATAGGTACAAATCTGTGCAAGCTCGACACAGCCTTGACAGCCTGAGATACCGACAGTTAATGAACATCAACACACATTAGAAGAAACACTCAAAATTCTCGTACAACGAAATGCTAATGCAGGAGTTATTCGAGGAGATGGAGGGAGTTAAGTTTTTGAAAGTAGGCAGCATTGTAGCTCAGTGTTGTTTGCAAGCATGAAGGAGCACCAGATCTTTACATGGACCCTCTATTGTGAGAAATACATTAGAGGGACACTCGAGATTGAATGGAACGTGAGATTATAAAATGACTGCTTAAACTATGGCGAGGCTCCGTTTATGACCAACATTAGGGAATGATGTATTGTTGGCCACAATTTCCTTTTTTTGTAGTCTTTCTTTTTCAAATCAGGCTCCTATCTCCAATGCTAGCTCCGTTGCTTCCACAAGAGGACAGTAGTGCTCTCTCAGCCTCCTCCTCAAAGGCCACACCACAAAACTCTTCCACTTCACCTTGGATGGCTGCATAACTTGGACATTGGTGGTATGTCAAATGAAGAAGATTTTTACAGCAGTGGGTATGTTTAGTTATGTGGCCAGGCTTAGTTGAGATTCCTGAGATATCTGGAGTGATAGCAAGAGGGATAAATATGGTTCAAAATAAACACAATATTAATGTAAGAAAGACGCCCAGAAACAATGAAAACACAAGTGAAAAGCTGATACTAATCACTATTTACACAGCAGTACTACTTCCCACGATGATACAAAATATTCCTGCCAGTGTTTATGTGCAACTCTTTCTCATAATACCTAATTAAACCATTCCGCTAACACCCTTTACATGAGCGCTACAGTATAGCCACTACTCCAATAACCAACCTCAGGGATCCCCTATACATATTAGATTTCATCTCCAGGTTACAGCTTATATAAGTCATAGTAAGAATAGGGGAGGTTTTTAATAGAAATGGCCTCATAAACCCTCAGTCCTGTAACAGTGTGCTGCTCAATTGGAATAAAACCTTCTTTGTGTAAGTGTGTGCCAATATGGAAAATTAAAGCCAGTTAATAAAAAGCAGTGCTAAATCAATGGGAGCCATAAAAGTTACAGGATGATATTAAAATGTGGGGGGGAAAGGGGGGCAATAGTGGCATTAACATGCTGGGCCTGAATTATCATGTTAATTTAATATCCAGTCTTCAAATGAAGCAGAAAGCCCAATAAAGGTCAATTAAGCAACTAGCCTCCCATCTCCATTTAGAATTTTATGGCCTCATTTAAATCATGGAGCTGGTGTTGGGTTCAAGGGGCCCCGCTGGCTGCTGGAGACCTTTGGGACCCAGTGAGGGCACAAGCTTTTAAGATCTAAGTTCATGATGGTGGTTAGTTTGGATTGGGGCAGCCATGTGATTTTAGCTCCACCGTGCCCCTAATAACTGTTCTGAATTATAGATGTTATTCTTGCCGCTGCACACAAGAACAAGGTTTAAACATCCAGGTCCCATTTTTTTGTGGCCTACATGCAACCAGAATCAAGGCCGGGATGTATCCAACATGAACTCTCCACCCCTGTGGATTTTAAATATGGTGAGTGAACAGGCTTTTTTCATCCCTGTGTGTTGTGGAGATAACTAACATCTGTGCAAACTGTGGTCAAACTTTCTGATTTCTCCAAAAGAAATAGGACTTTGATTCTCATACTGCTGACAACTAATCCGCAACAAATGACCACTCCCTCTATGACCGCAGCTGCTTTTTCTTCTATCCAACCTTTTATTAACTTGTCCTTATTTCCTTTCAATAAAATAGTAGTAGCTCTTTGTACATCTCGACCTTGAACTACATCCTCGTTCCCATTTCTGACTGTAGCAAGATTTTTTTCTTTTATGGAATATTTTTTTAGTTTTGTCATGATTATTTTAATATTGATACAATATGTATTTGGGTGCAAATGGGCTTACTCATCAAAAAGGGTTGAGACTGGAGTGAGTCCAGTCTTTGTAGCTCTACATTTGATGAAAGGGACAAAATGACCATTGATCAGGCTTCTTTTTTTACTTAGATAATGAGCTGCAACTTGCATTAATCCCTAAAGTGTTTTGCATTAAATGGCATCTCTTTATATTTGCATCCATAAATGTATGTATCTTTTCTGTGGGTAGACCGTCTATGGTCCTAGAGGACAGAATAATTGATTAAACCAACCTTATGAGCCATGAAAAAACAGCTAATGCATCAAATAACTACTTAAAATAAAAGCAACTCGCCTACCCTCTTCTTTGAAATAAGAGTAGTAACTGAAATTTATTATTGATGTCCTCTGACATGATGGTGAATGAACAGTCAAAAGAATGATGAATAATTCCCATGTAAGCACAATACGTATCGACCACTTATTGACCTCTTGAAGCTAGCTTGCTGCATTGACATGGCTTTATGCAGATCCATAGTCTTATGAATAAATCATACTGAGCTAGTTAGAGGTACTCTTTCAAGCCTCACAGTTAATAAACAACAATGTGTGACCTGAAACACAATACTGTTTTAATTGCCTCTGAAGTCTGTGACAACACGTGGATAGATAGAAGATTTAACAAATAAACTTTTCATGACCTCATTCATTCTCCACATCAACAGAGATATCTTGTTATTATTTTTGAGTTGGAGCAGGAAATTGTGTGTAGTATCATTCATCCAAGCTTTTGAATTAAAGAATTAGATAACTCCGGTAGTCACAATATACCCGTTATAATATAGCGGGACTGTAGATGCTTAACTTTGCTCCTTTTTTCATGATATCAGATCTGAAACAGAAGTCACTTATTGACTAAATTTATCCACAGCTATTTTGATAATCTACTAATCTTTCAAGTAATTTTTAAACAAAAATGCCCTAAATCAAGCCCCTCAAATTGGAATATTTAATGGTTTTCTCACTCGCTTATGGAAGTAAACTGAGTATCTTTAATAGATAAAATAAGACATCAGAAGCTTCTGACCTTGGACGATAATTTAACTAACCAAGAGGAAAATTAACAGATTAATCGATAATTAAAATAATCATCACTCACAAGTCTATTTTGATTTTGCAAGGATACTTGTGTGTTATGGAGATTTACACAAGTTCCTCCAAACATGAGTTAAACAAGGATGTAAGTTATTATTTATGAAACTCACTACTGAATATGCATCCTGACTGTTGAGGGTAGGTATCAACCCCTTTCCTATTTAAAATGATATTAGATACTATGTAGCATCTTAATAGTGAAGATTACAATTCAATATAGTTTCACTGATGCAGATGCTTCGGGGCAAAACTAAAGTACAAACACTGCTAATTCCCACACAGCACTCCCAGTGCTCATGAAACAGCAGTTGTGATGCACACATGGCTTGTGCATCTTTAAATAGACTTTCTGTCTGTGAAGCAACCCCATGCAAAATGCATAATATGCAACAATTCAGCAAAATGTTATAGTGGAAAGTGAGCATCTTTGCTCCGTTCCACATGCTACACATCTGGATAGTGTCTGAGTACATTACATGAGTGAATGGGTTAGTGACCCAGATTCTCTAATGGGATTTTAGGTGTTTAAAAAGATTGCCAGATGTTCCTCTTTGATAATTACATAAACATCAAATCAGTTAGGTATTGATATGAAAGGCACACAGAAAAAAATAATGGTATATATGCATTAGGGTGGACTTTTTTTTTTTTTGCAACGCTAAGGTTTGATGACGTTTTCTTCAACTTGCCCAATGACCCGATAATGAAAAATGCATCCTGTCCTCATGGCTCCTGCCTGAATGCTTAAAATCCTAGCGTTGCTCCCTTGTAGTGAGTTTCTGTATTAATGAAGAGTCAAAATAGAATTGGGCCTTTGTTTATCAGAAGAAATAAGATATCAGATATTCCAGAGAACACACGCACAGTCTGTGCCATCTGAACATGCCTGTGAAGCCATGCTGTGCTGAAGGCAATCTGTCTCCCCCACCCATAACGACCATCTGTCATTAGTGTAGATCAATGGAGATGATAGATGGGGAGTGCTTGCTGTGCTGACAGAAGCACTGAGATAGGAGTCCAGGAACGACCACGGTTACGGTGCGTGGTCCTGACCCAGTGGGCAAAAGCGCTGATGTTAATTTTGTATCCGTGCTGAGTTTGGGTTGATATGAGTTTGGACTGTCAAGAAAGCTACAGACTGGCTTTTGAAAAATTCAAATCAATTTTTGTGTTGCATATGTTTGGAGTACTTACCAACATGTTTTTACTCCTGTGCCAGAAGTGTTATAAATTCTCTCTGAATAATCCATTTTCGTAAGCACTTGGTGGGTTATTCAAAGCATGTCATATGGAGTTGATGTAAAACAAGGCAATAAAACAGGCAGAGAATGGACTGTGCCAAGTCTGCGTCTACACATCTCAAAGCATGACATCCCAATAACCAGACCAAACCAGTTTGGATCCACTGGGTAAAATCAAGAGGACTGGACATGATTTGATGAAGCCCATTTCACACTTGCTGAGTGGAAATGGACTGTCCAAGGCCTGTTGAAATCCCCCGGGTTTTGGGCAAGAGCACTGGAGGATTTTCAACACAAGTCATTCTTAAGACAGAGGAGTAGACAAAATGAAGGGCTTTTCTCCAATTGTAACCACCAAAATTGAATTCTGAGGTAACAGAGGCTCCCCTGTGGGATTTATCCTGCATCTGTATTTGCTCAATACTCTCTTGCATGAATTCGCTTTCTTTTACGATCTTTATATTTTTCGTGTGAGCAGTCCTGTGACTTAATGATAATTCTTTGTGCTGATGAGGTATTGAACTTAAAAGTAAAGGTGACCTCAACACAAAGCAAAATATATAAACGCAATGATGAGTAAATAATACACACACATACCAATTCTGATTACTCTAATGAAAAGGACCATACAATGGCACAAAACCCACACAGTCACCTGGATACAGTCTTACTAGTGCACATGTACTGACATGCTCACACACACACACTCATACACAGACAAAAACACACACACTTTCCTCCCTTATACACCCGGGCAGTGGGGATTGCTTCGGAAAAACAGCACCTGCTCCTCCATTTGAAAACTATTTAGGGAGGCATCAAACTCTATCAGGGCAGGTCTGATTGCGGTCGCCTCTTCACAGTCCCCCAATCACTCAGTGAGTCAATTAGCCCCCACCCCTCCACACACACGCTCAGGCAGACACACACACACACACACACACACACACATACAATATGCACAGCAGACTCCCATTCCCCTCCGTCCTCTGTGGGTTCCGCCAGGGAATGAGAGTCCATCGGCGGCCTCCCAGCAACACCTGAGGCCCCCCACCACCCAAGCCCAGCCCCCCTCCCTCCACCCACAGTCAGCTAATAGCGGTGCTCCAAGGGCATCCGAACCACAATGGCATTCAATTCACCCCCATTGTACCCCTTTTACCAAGCCTCATACCAGCGACTCAACAGCTATTTAGCAGATGATAGGAAAAGAAAGAGAGCGCAGGAGAGTGAGGGAAAGTAGGAAATGAGCGATGCAACAACAGAGGTGAAGCGTCCGCTCACCTCTGTGATCATTTACTTTGTGCAGTGGAGGCGAATTCGATTGTGCTGTCCTCTGTGCATGTGCTAATGTCGGTCTTCGTCTTTGCAGGTATTAAGAGTGTGTTTCCGTGCTTGCAGGCATATTTCTCGTTGCATCCACTTTCACCTTTGTTTATATGTGCGGAGCCTACATTCCGACGACTCTTTGGGTTAGCGGGCGGCGCTCTCTCACAATCGCTTATTTATTCAGGGCCTTTTGAAATAATCGAGTTGACACATCTGTCAGATGGTGAGAGGAGGAATGCTAAAAGGTCACCGGGCGAGGTACCAGCTGCTCCCGCACCAAACCTTTCCTGCCTCCAAATAGCACAGTCATTACACCACAACAGATGGGACTCCTGCCTTTCATTTCTCACTCGCACGCGCACACACACACACACATATGCACACACATAGGAGTGTACACACACATGTGGCAAGAGCCCATCACACTTATCCACACATGCACACATAAACACAGAGGTGCAGTCACCCAGACACTTGTCACAGATAAGACGGGCAAACAGGCAGAGACATGTACTGTACACATCTGCAGACACATACACACAAACACACACACACATACACACACACACACACACACACACACACACACACACACGAGCACACACACACACACACACACACACACACACACACACACACACACACACACACAATTATTCCCTCTCTGTCACTGTCTCTCTTGCTCTCACCTGTACTCCCTGTACTCTTTCCCTCCAGGTCTGATTTCCATGTACAAGGTCAGTATCACCTGTCTACTGGGAACATCACTCCCTCATACCCAGAACACGACAAAAGGACAAACGCAGTCACACTAAGGACAAAAGGCAAGAGAGACGTCCTCTCTTTAGTCTGCCTCTTTATTTCTTATTCAACTTCCTTCATTTTTATCTCCGAGCTAATTGTTTAATGATACCTGTCTCAAAGACAGAACAGAACAGTCTGGAAAGTGATGTATCGTTAGGTCTCCTCAAGTTTGTTAAAGTTAGTTCATGTGTTTTGTATTTTCTGTTTTATTGTGCCGTTCAACTTCTCCCTCTTGTTTTAGGCCCCTTGACTTCCTGCCCTTGTGTGTTTCCCACTCCTGTGATCGTCTGTCCCGCCCTGATTGTTTTTTCCTGTTCTCCCTTCCCTGATGTATATATCGTGTGCGTCTTCCCGTCCTGTGCCAGATCGTCTTGTGCTCTTGTGTCGAGCGGTCCAGCATCCTAGTCAGTGTTTGAATTGTGTTGAGTGTTAGAGTCGAGTTAGGTTAGTGTTTGTCAGTAAGTATTTTTCGATTGTGTCTGTTTTTGGGGCCTTGTCTTTGTTGATTGTGTTCAACAATAAGCGGCACCTTTTACCATCGGTTTGCCTCGCATTGAGCATTTGAGCCTTTCTTCTTGTGTGAGCTTCTGGTCTTAACATGTATAATTCAAACCTTGGTGAGATGTCATACAACAAAACCTTTAATGGACTTGTATCTAGGAGCAGCTTTGTTGTGTGGAAAAAGTGCAAGGCATTGTGAAACCCAAAGAAGAGCCTTGGGTCTTGCTCCAAGTACTGCCTTTGATGGAGCTCTGTAGATTTAATTTTGCTTCAATAGAAAAGCTTTTTCTGATGCGTTTAAAAAAAAAAGAATCAATTTCCTCCCCCAAGCTCAGAGGGTCTATGGCAAATTTAATCACCTTATAAGAAAACCAAATTCGTCCAGACATGTTGCTTCAAGTTCACTTCAAAGATCATTGCTTACCCAATCCAGCTGTCGCCGATTCATCTGCGTGCACATCATCAGATCCCACTGAAGACTTTGATATTGTCTGCTCTTTCAACTTCGGGTGAGTTGCAGGAGAGGCTCTTTGTTTTGCTTTGCAAAAGGCATGTTGCTTTAAAACATGTAATTGTTACAAGCAAATCCTGTAGTATTTTGTTGTATTTGCCAGCTCGGCTATTGTTCCAGTTAATGAGTTTTATGAAACCCACGGCTACGCTGGAGAAAGCTGGGGCTAGGACGTAGTTTGCTACAATGCATAGTTTGCTGTATGCAAATGTGTTGAAGCAAAGAGTTAGCAAAGTCATGCACAATTCATTAATAATTAATGATTACGCTGTGTTTAGCGTGCAAAAACAGCACCAGAGGCACATTAAGGATAAATCTGTTCTGCTTTGCCAGGTCACACACGAGACGGAAACATATCGAATTCTGCTTTTATGTGAGATTACCACATAATATTACACTGCGTAGTATGCATTTTCCTTTACCAATAAGTGGACAGGATAATACAGCGATCCCCAATGTGTGGCCAGCTATAAAGTGGCCAGCAGGTTGCTTTAAAAGAGTAATGTTGCACAAATCATTTAAATGCACAGTTAGGATGTAGCCACTGATTTTTATAGCCTACTATATGCGGAACATTATTCAGATGTGTCCGCTTCAGCAGGTTGAAGTATTACATCTCCATCTCAGCTCTGTTTGTGCACACCTTGGTGTTGTAAAATATTGAAACCTCTCTGGGTGGACATTACATCTACTATGTTGTTAACAGGATCTATTGCATATTTTATCAGTGACATTTATGGGCTCATGCACAAAATGGAAGCACCAGATATACAAGGAATGTCCTACCTTACTGTAAGGCAAGTGGCATCAGTGACATAATTGGAAAAAAGATAAAATTTTACCGTTATACATGACACATTTATCATTCCACCTCTAGCTTTTATACTTTTGATATTAATGTTCCATTACAGGAGCTATTAAACATCCGCTTTGACACAAACCCAGTGTCATTTGTGGCTAAATGATATCAAACAAATCAACAATGACAGACAAGCTATCACCCATGATGACACCCCACACCCATGTTATAATCTGTGAGTAAGTCTTATCAGTTGTTTGTGTCACTGCAAAGTTCATTTGTCACGCCCATATGTGACCCATTAACATAACCATCAGAGATGGTCGTGGTGGGAGACACGCGCTGATGCCTTCGAGCTCCTCTCTGTCTGTATACACCGAGCTGCAGATGTCAACATCATGACTTTGTGTGTGCGCAAAGGAGTGGGGTTATGATATTCAAACGTGATTTGACAGATGATAGGGTGCTACTTGTGTGTGTGGATGTGTGCACCCTTATTTGCTCTACTGTCGCAATGGGCAGCTGCCATTATTAATAACCATTAATCCTACAGTGCATGTATTAAGATTCTCATTTCCCTCCCCCGTGGGTGTGTGTGTATATATGTGTGTGTACATTTACATAGGTTTACACCAATATGATTGATGCCCCCTGCTTCACTCCCCCTCAGCACCCTCTCAGATTTAGTGCTGTCAAACTCCCTTTGGCCCTGCCCCCCCCCCAAAGCACAGTAAACATAAAGCAGGCGATTTACTTTATGACTCCTGTGCTCAGGAGCTTTAGTGGATTTACTGTCATTTTTATGTATTAGCTGGTCCTGGAATGTGGCGGGTGACAATGACTGACAGGCAGCTGGTCACAGAGGGAGAAAAGTGCTTCACTGGCAGCTTTAATGGAATCAACCGAACAGTAAACGGGATTCAATTAAAACTTGCTCTTTGTAGGGTTTTGCCACAATGGATGGAGCTATACGGCTGCATTAAAGACTATTTCAAGGATGCTGGATTCTTTAAATTAGGAGTGTAATTGGCTTTACTTGTGCAATTTTGCACCCTTGATGAAAATGAAGGAAATATTCATGCGACCTCCGTAATACATGTTACTCATTTAGCACTCTTAACCCTATCACATACAGTGCTATCCTTTTATTTCACCATAAGTAGCTTCAAGGTTGAAGAGAAATCTTATTTCACACTGTCTGACAGTGTCACACACGGACCTGTATTCTGTATAAGCTTGTTCCAGTTAATTATTGAAGCTGTGTAAGCTACTAAGATACTTACACAGAGTGAAGTATTTGAACTCAAGATGTTTTTTTGGCTGCATTATTCCATATTCCAAATGGAAATACTCTACATGTCATGTGTGTAACGTTTTGATACAATTCCCATAAAATGCAGCCTGGTATAGCTGGTATCTTCAGAAAATTTGGGATGTCCTCCAAAATTTAAAATTAAGTTATGTGGGTTTGGGCAGTTTTTGGCTGCACAGTTTGAGTTTGTAATGATTGCCTCATCAGCACATCAGTGACCAGCATTAATGGAAGAGTTTGACAATTGGGTTGTGGTTATTTCTTTTTCTTGGTAGCAGTTTGACAAGAAGATTGATACCACTTTCATGTGGTAGTGCAAGAAATGTGTAGCTGGAGCCAGCAGCCAGTTAACTTAGCTTAGCTTAAAGACTGGAAACAAGGGGAAACAGCTTGCTTGGCTCCTTTTAACATACAAAAAAAAATCTGCCTACCAGCACCTCTAAAGCCCACTAATTAACACATTATATTTTATATTTGTTTAAAACAAAACCAGAAAAACTGCCAGGAAGCCAGTGGAGACAATGGGAAATTACTGGTCCCAGCCAAGAAATAGTCTGGTACATTTTTTTGTCATTCTTACACTTTGATTTTAGTATGAACTTTGGAGGTGCTAGTAGGAGGATTCTAATACCTTTGGACAGGGCAAAGATAACTGTTTCCCTCTATTTACATTCTCTATGCTAAGCTACGCTAACCGGCTACTGACACAGGGTACATATTTACAGTGCAGGCATGAGAGTGGCATTGGTTTTCTAAAGTAACTCTCGGCATATTCATATTTCCCAAATACAAAACTATCAAAAACAATTTTTGAGGGTGTATCTTGTATATCCCCTTTGTTGCCTGATGGTGAATTTTCCTCTTGAAATGCTTGGGTGTACTCTACTCAACTACTGGAAATGCAGAAAATTGCTATCTGAGATAGAAGTGGATGAGACAGGTTGAGAAAATGACATGAAAAAAATAGTTTGCAAGCACTTCACCACAAATCAACTCCCAGAGTGCACTGAACATTGCAAATTGATATTAAACAAAAAAAGGCTGGAAATGCATGCTGTTAAGGGTCTTAATGGAGAAGAAAAATGAAAGAAATTATTAGTGATTACTTCTACATTGATTGTAAGAAACTGAAGGTGATCAGTTAAAATGCCTCAACTACATAAATATCTGTGCATATGTGACAAAGCTGAAGCATAAACATCTAAACTACACACTTTTGTGTGTAAATGCGCCTTTAACTCCTTCAACATTCAAATTGTCTTGAAGATAATTATCTCTCGTCTGCTTTGTAGCATCAGATTTAATCTTTTCCATCCTGATTACTCCAGTGCTTTAGGGGATCAAAACTCACCATTGAGTTCTGGGACTAGTTGTGAGGCCATTAGGACTTAAGGATCTTGTTACCAGCAATCAGTCAGTCTTAGTCTGATACAATATGACAGTTATTAAGAGCACGCTGCCTTCAGCCACGAGCGTTGATCACTACAGTTTGAAGTTTATGTGCTGCAGTCTTCAGCCTGTCACCACTCAACATTCAAAATGTGTTTTGCTCTCCGCTCTTTGACTATTTTGACTAGTCTCTTGTCAAGAAGACCTTTTTTTCCCTGTATGCTCTCTGTCGCTCTGTCTCTCCTGAGTCTCTCTTGCTATTGCTCTGCTCTCCTTTTCTTTCACCCTGTCCTTCTTGGAGTCAAGACGGTGGCAATAATCCTCTCTAATAGCAGATGACAGCTCCACATAACTTCTGACATTAGCTTTTAGCCATCACAATTTTACAACCCTTGGTCTTGACGGCAGATTTGTCAGCCGGCAACAGTGGCATTGGCATTCTCTCTCTCTCTCTCTCTCTCTCTCTCTCTCTCCCTCTCTCTCTCTCTCCCTCTCACAATGACTTTGGGAGAGATCTGGAGCCCCCATCACCCACTCTTTATTACTGTATGGGCCATGGTGTTCCATCACTTTCTGCTTCCCATCACACAAAAGTACATGCACACACTGTCGTGAGTGCACACACCCACAATCACACTTGTCCCCACTGGGCCCCAGATTGATGGTAGTTCCAGAGTACAGTCCCATAAAGAGAGAGAAAGATCGAGAGAGAAAGCACGAGAGAGAGAGAGGCAAAAGGCAAATGGACATGCCTGCTCAAAAGAAAAAAATCTTTTTTGCATCGTATGCTCTACGTATATTGTGGATAATAAAAAAGATTCTACTATTTGTTATCAAATTAATGTTGTGCTTGAAAGTCCAATCTTCACTTTCAGTTCAAAAACACTTGTCAATTCAAGGTCCACTTACTACATCTCTTCCAGAGCTTTTAGCCCATCATGTAGCATTATGTATCAGTGGGCCATCATCCATCATCAATAAGCTCATTATACATTATCACCAAAGTCCCGATAAATGCAGTGAAATGTGGTTGAAATGAAATAATCCAGTAATTGGACCTTGAGTTAATAATTAAAAGTTATTTGCTTGTGTGACGGTTAAGATTTAAAGTAGAAACTAGTAGATTTTTTTGCAATGCAATGTGAAATGTTGCTTCCTATCTGTTTTCTTCACAAGAGAAGATGCTATATTTCCACACAACGTTCATAAAGTAGTGGTAAACTATCTGAAGTAAAAGCTATGATTTTCTCAGTTGCGGGCTAAAGGAATCCAACTACTACATGATCTACTTCATCTAAGAAAACACCTGTCGAATGTGTTAGAACCCATTTCTCACAGACATGTAATGCAATAGTAGTTTTGTTTTTTTCAAGCAGCGTGTTGCTGTGTTGAGAACATTTGGCAAAGACAGACGTACTTATGTGTACAACGGTCACACAAAGATCTTTTTTAAATAGGCTTTGTTTGGCCTTAGCAGTGTGAAAGGAAAAGTCTCTGTATCATCTGTGAAAATGAACGAATTCAATGGTCTCAAGAAAAATTGTCAAGAACTTGCGTAGTGCGTCCTGTGATCCTGAGGCTGAGTGGTGCATTTAGAGCTGTCAGTGAGGCTCCAACAGGGGGATGAGGCATGGGGAAGGAGTCTAGGGGATGACATAGAGGGGTAGTAGGGGGGGTAGCCATATGGCTGCTGACAAGGAGAGGGGGCAAAGCTGACAGGGCCGAGGGAACGGAGATGGCAGGCGGGAGGGAAGAGGAAATCACACTGGAAGGACAACATGCTCCCCTTCTGCCAAGGCGGAGAGCAACGGCAACCTGTGTGTGTATGTTAGTGTGTGTGCCACTGACTGACAACACTGCTGATTGAATCCAACGTGGAGGCCTGTGTCCTGACAGCACTGATGCCACAAGTCTGGACAGGGCCTGGAGTGTATGAGTGACTGAGAGCCAAACAGAGAGACGGAAGCAAAGAGTATGTGCATTTCTGTCTGTGCTGTGTGTGTTATGTATGTGTGTATATGTGTGTGTGTGTGGCCCAGCGTGGGTGTCAGCCAGCCAGCCAGAGTCCTCTGTGTGCCTGAGGAGCCTCTCTACCAGCTGGGTAAGCCAGGTGCACGGTTGCCCCCTCACGCCCCCTGGCTCTCCCATTACTGCTGCCCTCCAGGCCCGCTCAGTCAACTGCCACTTGCTACCAGATCAATATTAGCTCACATCGAGGACAACATGTCATTCCACCACTGAGGGGTCAGACAACCCATTGTTAGGCAGCATCAGGTACAAAGTGGGTTGGGATACAATATTGTATCAGAATGTTCATTATTTATTTGCAGCATGTGATAGTCAGTCAAAAAATTGTTTTACTGCATTAAATAAAATAAATTTCAGACTGAAATTTGATAATACTTAGATAATAGAATAGAAATAGATTATGTATGTATGTATGTAGGTATTAAAATATGTGTATAGAGCCTCTGTATTTCAACCTTTGCTGTTTTTTTGTTTCATGGTTCGTCATTAGTTGGCATAATGTGGGCAACCTATCAATGCTTCAGACAGGTGCAGATACTGACAAGGATGTACGCTACTAAAAGCAGCATTTGCATTCATTGATTAGCAATGCACACAGCCAAAGATGCATTTTCCATAATAATAACTATACCATCTTATTGAGAACATCTTGGCTGCAGGAACGCTTTTTGCTGACAAAGCTCCAAGGACACAGATGAGCTGAATGCTGAATGTGCACATCACCATCGCTCGCCTTTTGTACATGAACGGCAATTCAAGCGCCAAGATTGTTTTCATCCCTGCTTAAGTAGTGGCACAAAAGTGATAAGTAGGTAATGACTTCTAATTAGCGATGTCCCAAAAACATATCAACAGTAATCAACTACATTCCATAATGTTCCTGAACATCTGCGCAATGCTGAACGTTTCATCAGCGCACATTGAATGATGGCCTGTTTTAATGCGGCATCAAACTCTTAATAGCTGCTTTGTACCTTTTCACGTGCGGGTTCACTTTAGAGCCATCTAATTCAAAACAGGGATTCTCAATTATGCAACGTCCCATTTACATATGCTAATTAGGAGCATATTAATTATGCTGAAATTGGGTAATTAGCAAATCTCAATTAAGGCATTGTTCATTACACTAAATGCACAGGAAAGGTGTTTGAAGTTTTTCCCTGCTCCTTTATTCATTCCTGTGTGTGTGTGTGTGTGTGTGTGTGTGTGTGTGTGTGTGAGAACTGGGCTGCCTGCCACATCTGAATCAAGCCTCTGTGGTGTATTTAATAATTTAAGCATCCCAGCTCATACAAGGGATGCACCCACAGCTTTCATCGTTACCAAGCATATGGTTCTGTAATGAGCCTGCTTGCTTGTAAAATAGTAATGCCAGTGCAGAGCAGAATAGAAGAGACAACAGCCAGCCTTTTCTCTTTTTAGCTGCTCAGGCTAGCTAGGGTGCCAGCGGTGGCCAATGCATTATACAAGCTTGTTTGGGTTCCCATGTCGCTAAGCTGATGCTGGGAAGGCCAATTTGCACTAGCCATGAAAGGAAATGTAAAAAAAAACCCCAAGCACTGGAAGAAGTAATGGAAGCAACAGATGATGTCAAATGCATCTTCCTCCATCCAAAACAAACAGATTACCTGGGGGGAGAGGAGATTTAAATACTGCTCTAAACTGACTCACAGTTGCGAGTTGTATGCACAACCAAGGTAAACATATTATCATACTAGTTGAGTGCTTGACATCTTTTGTGTGCTACACAACAATGCTTACTGAAACTGCATGATGCTCTTTGATTCCAGACAGATGGAACTGTGTAGAGGGAGAGCAATTAGACATTAGTATGTAATTCAATTGGTACCGGCAATTTGTTTGTGACTTTTGTGATTTTAAGAGCATTCTTGTGAGTGCCATGTGCCCAGAAGCACAGCAAGATTCTGGATCCAGCTTGAGGTCTGGAAGTGCTCACTTCCTGGTACAGAGCCTGAGGCATTTTGGGACATGAGGTGTTTCTCTGGCTGTTCCGGCATACAGTCTTTTCCTCCTCTTCCTCCTCCTTCTCTTCTAATCTCCTAAAGAGCTGCTGTGGTGTGTGTTTGTGTATGTGCGAGCTGACATGAGCTAGTGCATACTTGCATATGGATGTGTGTATATGTTTTAGTCCCAGACGCTGCGGGGAATATCATCCTTGGGGTGCTGAGGGGAAATGATGAATGAGATCTGCCCTTCACCTGTTCTTGAATAGTAAATGTCCCCTCTATCAGCTAGTGGTGGAATGAGACGTCCTCATTCAGACATGCAGAATAGCACCTGCAATGCAAGGTCAAAGGCTTAAATACTATGACATTAAATTCCCTTACATATGCATGTCTATATGTGACAAACGTCAATTGGCTTTCAAGGCTGCTATCACATCACAATCTCATCCTTTTCATCAACATACAGATATTCAAACTGAAAGGCCTACGTCTGAGAAATGGACTGAAACCATTGTGATATACAGCATAAACTATAAAAAAGAAATCCATATTTTTTCTCTTCTCTGACTCTGAAATACAACCAAAGCAACCAAAGTGGCACAGTGCAAAAGGGAATGGCCTTAACAGCTGTGTTGCTGATAGCTTATAGTGTACTATTAGTGTGTTTTGTTCATGAAGATAAGTTCAGTACTGTGATCAGGCTTTGAAGATAAGCAGCACGGTAGAATAAGAAATTACTGAGATAATGTTGGAGTAAAGTGATGTGGAAATAGGGAGGACAGCAACAAGGGAGGCAAAGGTTGCCATTTTTTCTGCTGAAATGTCCGGTTTTTGAAACCTCTATTTAACCTGATGTCTGTGCATCAAGAACTTGTTGCCCTGACACTTGGTCCAAGTGCCCCTCTTGTCGGTCCAAGTGTCCCTCTGATCAGCCCGAGTGCCCTTCTGGTCATCCCAAATGTCTCTGTGTTTTGCTCAAATGCCACTCTGGTGTCACCTCTTAGGGTGAAAATGAACCCCTTGTATCAAAGAGCTGCACCTTTTGTATTTTCAACCCTGTCCCTAAAAACCCTGTGATTGAGAAACTGGTAACCTTGCAGCTTTTGTTACCACAGAGTCACAGATGATATCTGGCGATAGAGTTCTCCTTTTACTGCTGTTACTGTCATAAAAACAATATTGGCGAAAGGACAGAATGGCAACCACATGAAAGGTCTGATTTATTCCTTTTATATTTTTAAAACATAAATGATTACTCTCATAAAATGTCTCATTTTGTAACCATAGACTCTTATGATCCGCATTAAGTTTTACTGCTACACCAACAATGGCTTCCACAGCTTTTGTAGACATTTGATTTTGGAATAGAAACTTCACATTGACAAGTGAGTGCACTGCTGACTCACACTTAAAAATCTATCTCAGTACCTCAATAACTGTCTAAGCCAATGATCCAATTGATTTGATTTCTCCTTTCCACTAGGGGGAGCTGTGGTATACTATTAGAGGGCTCGCATGATATTCTGGCAGTGTAATGAATGCCCACGAAATGCCAGAGAATCTCATAACATAACATAACATAACATAACATAACATAACATAACATAACATAACATAACATAACATAACATAACATAACATAACATAACATAACATAACATAACATAACATAACATAACATAACATACTGTAAGCTTGTGAGATGTTCCTCAAAAGTTCACACGGATAAAATATTCTATGTTTTTGTTGCTGTTATGAAGGACACAATAAGAATGCATGTGAGGGCCTGGTGCTGCGTTTCCGTGTGGACATGGGCTTTGTTTTGTTTTCTGTAATTGCAATTTCTGCACAGACATCCAGTGGAGATAGACCAGTGTTTACCCCTTGATCCATGGGCTTAACAATAGGAGAAGGAAAAGATAAAGAAAGAGAACTCAGAGGTAACATTTGTCAGTGGCAGTCTGTCGTTCGCCTGATTGAATTCATGGAGAAAAACGGTGAGACTCCACCGGGGCGATGCTTGAGTGACTCTGATCTTCATTTTCCTCTCTCTCTCTCTCTCTCTCTCTCTCTCTCTCACTCTCTCGTTTTTCTCTCTCTCTCCTTTTCTGTCTGTCTTGTCCCTCTCGTTTCATTGGACTCAGATCTCTCCATCGCTCTAACCTTTCATTATGACAAGACAAAGCTTTAATCTCTCACGAGCCATTTCCCCTTGTGACAGGCAGAGTGAGCAGTGATGGCCATGACACAGACACACACACACACACACACACACACAGACACTCAGAGGAGGTGTGTACATCTGATGCAGGTATGCCCACGACTGATTCAAGGCAAAGCGACACATGGTGACAAAGAAAGAAATAGAGGAGGAGGAAGAGTGATAAAGGGAAGTTGGCAGCATAGAGAGATACTGCACTGTAGATGCCATAGTTTTTTTTTGTGGTATAATAAAAAAAAAGATACATTCTCAAATATTTTAAACAGACCCCCTAACTAGAAATGTCCATACCATACATTTCCAACCCTTTTCTATCTCTTATGTTGCAGTATTAGGAGGATCATAAGCCAGTGTCAAAGGCAGGAAATGACAAAAAGTGTTCAAGCTAGCATACTTGATGTAAACAATAATGCCTTTTATCTATTCTGGCCTTGTACGGAGGTGGCAGTCCTATCAGTCATGATATGAAGATTACACGTGCATGTACATGTCTGATCTGAAACATCAAACAATGAACGGTCATCCAAACAGTGTGTCGTCGTGTCCCTAGCTTGTCCCTCCCTTATTTTGCATAACAGCCTGAGAGCCACACTTCATAGGGACTTCATAATCACACCCCCTGCTGAGGTGACAGCCTGATTGGATATCTGAGGGAGGCACCCGCATGAATTTGCATACTAATTGACAAATATGCTCCCCCACCCCCTTTCACACACACACACACACACACACACACACACACACACACACACACACGCACACATCCTTATCCTTTTGTCTCCTTCCCTACCACTCAATAAATTAACGTCACGCCCGCGTGGTGCACAAAGATTTGGCTCTTCAGAGTAACAGCACTGGCAGCATCCTTCACTGAGTATTTTTTGGTGCAAACAAAACATGTATATCAGGAAGACAGAATTAGTGATGAGACTTAAAGAAGGACCTGTGAGAAGAACATGAGAAAATGTTGATGATTCTGAAGATATCAAAGCTTGCTGTGCCTGATGGAATGTGATTGGAAAAAGGGAGAGATGGAACAGAGAGGAAGAGAAAGAAAGAGTGTATTTCATTGCGCTTTTGTGCTGAGCTAAGAGAAGGAAGTAAAGAACATGCTGGGAACATGTCAAGTTGGCAAAACAAACCACCACCGAGACTTGACACCAGGTAGAACTGCAACAACCCGAGCAGATGTCTACATCCCAGTATCTCCCAAACCATGGAGGAATGTTCAGGGATGTGCAGTTCATCAGTTCAACACACACACACAAACACAGACACACACACTGTACCTCTGTCCCTATCCAGAACCCATCGACACATGCAGAGTCACAGGTTTGACAAGTTGTCTAGATGTCAGCAGATACTCAACCTCTCGTGCTCACTAATCCCCTCCACACATGCATTCACACATTCACCTAGAAGCGTCCACATGTACACACTCGCCAAACACATTCAAACACACACACATCATTTCACACACACTATTTCTATTTCTACTATTTTTTTTCTTCACCCACCTTTCTCAGAGGTCGTCTTTGCAGCCGCTGTTTTAATGACACGTTGTGAGAATGGCCTGTTCACTTTGAGCTAAGACCATGAGGCATCAGACCACATTATTGTTTGTGTGAGTGCCAGCATAACACACAGATCTACCTCAGAGACAGACAAGTGGCATATAGTGTTTTCAAGCCCGTTGTCAGGATCGTTTTAGTTTTTAGTATTACGAAACAACGCTGCAGAAAGGTGTGGAGAGGAAAGAAGGAAAGAGGGTGAGCGCGTTAGAGTGAAACTTAGGGGAGATTTAATTATTTTTAACCGGAGGCAATTGGATAAAAAAAGGCCAAAGACTTAATGACTTCATTTAGACGTTTAATTAGTCGTGCACGTATCTCCCTGGCTTCTGCCCTGCGTAATCTGTGATGAAGTTTGGTGTGAATGGCGTCAGACCTGTCTCACTCTCTGCCTGTATCTCTTTTCCTTTATCTCCCTCTCTTCTTGGACCACATAAATAATTCCCATTGCCTCTCTGAGCATGCACAATGAAATATGTATGGATACATGCCATGGTGCTTTTTGAAAAGAACTATTTCAAAGGTACTGAGGTCTGCTTAAATCTTCATGAGTGCCTCCTCTCCCTCCTTTCTCCCTGCTAGACAGAGAGGATTCTTTACCGGGCTGCATCAGCTCTGCAGCCTCATATAATAACTGCAAAAATATGAAAGTGTGCTCCCAAAGATTCTAATGAAATATCAGTTATGAACAGAAATAAATACACTGAAACACACTGGCATACACAATACATATCACATAGCATGATATTCTACACAATGCAGACATTCAGTACATAAAACAGCATGCATAGAAATATTAGGAACAACTGTTGGAATAAAAAAAGAACTCATCGAAAATATGAAGACAATTACAGGATGGTGCACACAAAATAAAGGAGTATATATGAAGAATGCTCTCCTCCCTTCCTCCTTCCCGATTCTCCTCTTGGATGGCTTCATTCGCTTTAATACTTCTGTGCTTTTGCTGTACTGAAATAACATTTTCAGTAGCAGGACTTGTGTTTGCAATGGAGTAGTTTTACACTGTTATTTTGTAACTTTTACTTAATTCAAAGCCCTAAATACTTCTTCCATGTCTTGTTTTAACATTTTAAAGTATATGTGTGACAACATATCAAGAATGAACACAATGAATGAACTCTCATTGCTCACATTTTAAAAGGTAAGTGTATGACAATTTTGTAAATTGTTTTGGCTTTCATAGCTGTCTGTATTGCCACCTCACCTAGTTAAATGATGAGATCTACTAGTGCAGCCTTAACTGTACTCGTATATATGTTATATCTCCTCCTGTCTGCTGTGACATTATAAACGTCCCTGTCGTGGGACTAATAAAGGAATATCTTATCTCATATCTTAAAACAGGAGTCTGCGATCCCGTGAATCCCATTGGAGCGATCAAATGATCACAACAGGTTTAAAACAAACCTGCAGGTTCACCAAACTTAATTGGAAGAGAAAACACAAAGGTGAACTGTAAAATTATTACTTAAATTGTCTGATGTAATCACCCATGACTGTTTACAAGCCTACTTCCTGGTTCAACTTTGACTTACTGCACTTATCTTAGCTGTGTGCACAGTTTTCCTGTGCAATGAGGAATTACTGCTAACATTGTCGGCAGCACTTCACATTCAAATGAAGGGGGTTCAGACAATCTGGTTAAACTGTATATAGATAATGTGACTGCTTAAATTTCTTGCACGTTTGGACTTTGCTGTAATAACGTTACTTTGTTCCTAGATCTTAGCAATTACTGTTGTGACTACAATGTTATCATAACTGATATGTAAATATATATATCTTTTTTGTTTCTCATTTTGGTTTCTTTCCCGTTTTCACATTCTTTCGACCTCAACAACAAACGAACAAACACACATCAACTATCAAGGCTGTGTACTCTATGTACCACATTACTAACCCCTCTCTCCTCAGCTCCCACACCTCTCCTCCACCTTCAGTTCTGTCTTCTTCTTCTTCTTCCTTCAGTCTCCGGGGAATGACAAGAACTGGCATGAACCTTTGTGTCACTTCCCCCGCAGGTTTTTTTCCTGCCTTGTTATTTATTTTCTTCACTTCATTGCAGAAGGAAGAGGAATGTTTTATAGAATAGGACACTTAATAATGGGAGAAAGAATGTGGAGGGATGGTGCGGCAGTTTCTCTTTGTGCTGTCAAAGAGTGCTGTGTCCTTGAACCTCAAAAGAAAAGAGCGAGAAAGAGACAGATGTAAATAGACAGATACTTTTTGCACAACACAAACGCCTTTGGCTAACAGCAAAATATCTCTTTTTATACTAAACAAATGCACATAAGCTAAAATTCACAATATTTGGCTGTACAGGGTGCAGGCTAGAGGATGGGGATGGGTTGTGTGAGCTCAAGTTGTTGGTGTTTGGTGTGTGAGCAGAATGCTTAACACTTCCTGGGTCATGGGGGGGCGGCAAAAGCATGTTGAAATTTAATGGTGCCCTCTGACTTGGCTGCAGGTAATGCTGCAGGGGGCCAACATCCTAACCACACTGCTGAGAGGGAATATGAAGTGTGTGTGTGTGTGTGTGTGTGTGTGTGTGTGTGTGTGTGTTTTATACCATTGCATCTCAAGCCCGAACTAATCTGTGTGTTCTTGTCTCTGGGCGTGTTGTCTGCACTCAGGTTCCAGTATTCTCAGTAATGAGTCTGCTGCAGCCCTCCTGCATACTGTAGACACACACACACACACTCATAGACACACTATACAGAACATTACACACACACATACATACGTACTGCACACTTGTTTTGGTGGTTGAAGGATGTAAACAAGAGTGCATCTGTCAGCTCACAGGAAAACAGCAGCGGCACCTCAACATAGGTGGATGTATGCTGAAAGAAGTACATCTCTAAACAAAATTTTATTGGATGTATTTATGAGTGAGACATATTCAGACAGTATTATTCTTACAATTATATTACATATAAGTTACCATTTTTGTGCCCATATGAGAATACTGAGAATTTTGTGGGAATTCTTTAATAATTTATGATTACCTTATCATTACTTACCATATTTTGTACCCCCTGAAGCAAAGTATCATTCACCAACCGTTTTTTTCATGAGAATCCATAATCATTTCATTAAAGGGCCACTCCACAAATGTACTTTTGCACTTTCATAAAGTTAGGACTTTGAAGAGACAGATTCATGGTCAATGGTCAAAATCAAACATGTGGACAAGAGGAGCCTGACTTTGCAATCAGTGAACAACCCATTCAACCCTACCTGCTGAGCCACAGCAGCCCAATTAGACTGTTATCAGACCATCCCTGCCTGGTTAACACCCACAACTTTTAAACTCCACACTCCCAGTTTGTAATGCGGAGTTTCTGTTAAAGTCTGAAGCCCAAGTCGATATGACCCTGATTATATCACACAAATTACTTAGACTTCAATATTCTCCCTCCAAAGCAGAAGGACATTATACAGCTGCTTTCACAGGCTGAGTGGTGCTCCTCGTGTACAGGTAAACTCATATGCCCAACAAACCAGAGACGGCACAATTCTCCAAAACGATTTTAATAATTCCTGTCATAGCACATTTACATTAATATTCAAGTCCATGTGTCATTGTTTTGCAACAATACTGTTGACATCTGAGTGAGATAATGTTTTCCACTTCTCCCAGGATCTATCAAACGGTCAACTTTGATTGCCCTCTAATCTTTCTGCTTTATCTCTAACTTGCCAATATTGTGGCTTGCTCTGTGTATGTCCTTTAGGTGCAAAGACAGCAAACAATCACCAGCTGTACAACAACTTTCATCAACCCTTTAGTTTTGAATATCACCCCAGATAGCAATTGTTCAAAGACATCCAAACACAATTTTGAAGTTTTATCGCCTACATTCCCACATGACACCCATCTCAACAAAAGATAAGCGCTTTTGAAATCAAAAATGGCAGCCAAAATGTCTTTTAAGGGTTCACAATTGCAGTGTTTCTTGGAGATAAAGGTGCTAACCCAAAATGGGACTTTGTTGATGGCTCCTTGCAGACTACTGGTATTTCACAAGACAAATGTTTTCATTAGTCTGTTTTCACGAGTCTTTAGTCCCAGATCGTTAAAATATAAGCACTCTAGTTTTATTAAGTTCTATCAGGATATTTAGGACATATCCTGGTTCAAATGACGTTTACTGCTGCACAGTTCTACAAGGCACAATACAGTGAAAGATAATAAAAAGTTTTCCCTTTCTGCACCGCTGAATTGAAGCCATGTGTTCAATCGATATGAGTTACCCAACTTTTCAAACTGTATTTCTGACTCTCCCATCGTTCCTCCCTATAGACAAAATCTCTCCGCTCTCTGGCTTTCAATCCACACTTTACCTGCCTCCCTGCACACAAACCTGAATTAATCTGCAAAGTCTCCCCCTCATCTCTTTGTGCGTGTGTCTCTTTATGTGTGTGTTCACTGCACGTTTGGGTTAGTATGTCAGTATGCGTGTGTGTATGTGCGTGTCTCCTCCTTTCCACATTAGAGATTCACCGGCTCGACACGATATTCTTCCCCTGCCTGGAGCTTCGGGGCTTTGGGGGGTTTGTGTTTGCATAGCAGAGGCCGTACTCTCACTCATGTAGCCCCCACGGGGACGTTCTTTGACACTGTCAGCCCTTTGAACTCACTGCGACATCAAGCATCAGGTCACTTGTATACAACCTCTGCACAAAGAGAACTCGCACTAATTGGCCCACATGCACCTGAGAGACAGTTGGGACATCAAAGTGCTTCACCGCCCAGCTGATAACAGCTTTGATCGGATGACTTTGAGACTGTAGATTTCTGGTTTGTACACTAAAGAACTGCTGCACATTAGCTGTTAGCTGTGCCTTCCTGTTTGTGTGATCTTTGGGAGGATTTAGTTATTTTGCCTTTCCACTTGCATGTCATTTTCTCTGCACTTTCTAGTAATGTAACAAATGTTACCAGACACCCTGTTTTTAGCCTTTAATCACTCTCAATGAATGTTTACAATAAATACAGACAGGAACCCAAAGTGTTGTTATGATTACTGTCTACATAACTGCATTCTGCTATTTTTTCTTCTTTTGTCCTGTGTTCTATTCCCATTGTGATGGTCCTAAGTAAATGATTTCTTGTAGATATGTAATACAAAAATGTAACTTGTAAACAGACCTAAATCAAAGAGAATCATCCCTAGCTAGTAAAAAAAAAAGGGTGAAAAATCAATTTAGCTTAAAGCTCAGGGCAGCCTCTTAGGATCTTATTTTGCCCTCCAGACTTATGGATGTCCGCTGTGTCTTTGTATGACCCTTCATCCTCTGGAAGGTGGACAGGTGGCGGCTACTGGTGGGCCCGGAGGGCCCTGTCAACCCCCAGCAGCTGACCAGAGAGAAAGAGAAAGAAAGAGAGGGCAGGAGGAGTGGAGGGGAGACAAAAGAGATCAGAAAATAGAAAGAAACTTGAAGAGAAGTGACAGAGCAAGAGAGAACTAAACCAGAGAGTCCCGTGTCCGAGTCTGACTGAGCTCTACCCACTGTCATAGTTTCAACAGGAGGCTACGTCCCCTCTTGACTCCAACAGCCGTGGCAAAGCGATTGGTTTCGGTCCAGTATAATGGCCAGCTATGAATGCTGAGTGTGACTGCGGGGGACCATTAGGGCCACAATGGCCGACAAGACACTAAGCACTCCCCAGAGGTCTGAGGGGCCCTTTCATGCCTGTCCTGGGGCTGGGAGGGCTGCTGAGAGCTGGTGGCCAGCTGGTTCTGTGGCCCTCATGCAGCCTAATGCCATCAGCACTTTCCGCCCACTTTGAGCTGCCGGGTGTATGGAGACACAGGGGTGCAGGGTCTGTGTGACACAAGTGGGCATACACATAGACACACACATTCACACTCACATAGACACATATACATGGCGGTGCCTGTTTTAAGTATTAACCAGAGCAGTGGTAGATCATCCTGATGCTGCAGCTTCATTTGCCAAAGAAAGAAAGAAAGAGAGTAAATATGAATGTGCATTTTTTCTTTGGAATTTTTCTTCAATGTCCAAATTCCACAAATCTAATCTTGGTTAAGCTGAAATGATTTATTATTTGTGCTAGTGTGGTTAAACTCTCAGTTAGTGGCCATTCTTCCAGCCATTATAACTTAATCTAAGTTTTGAATAATCTTTTCTTGTACATATACCTGAGCTCATAATTAATAGTGCAACAAACAAAATGACAAAGTTGTTAGTTAGAGAGTATGAAGTAAACTAGTATTGACTTAAACCATCTGATTCCATCTGAAAATTCAAGTTTATCTACTTATTTGGCCAATTAATGGAAACTGATTTTCATCATCTAGTTGATCGGTCTGTTGGGAAAAGGTGATTGATAGGTTATCGTCAGAGCATCATAAAGGAAAAAGAGCCTGTGATGCTAATTCTGTCACGCCCAATTCAAGAATTGTTGGAACGATGCTGTGACTGCGGTGTCTTGCACCCTCTCAGGTACTAAATAGCTTGCTACTGCAGGCAGAAAACTTGTTTTGTCGACAGCCTATTTGAAAGGCAAGCATAATAAAAGGCTTTCTTTTTGTGCCGGGCGGTGGCAATTTCATAGTGTCTTTTCAGAGCTGAAAGAGGGCGAAAGAAAGAAAAGTTTTACTAATTGACGTGATAGCAGAAATTCAACCCCATTTCCAGTCAGCCACAATGAAAAGCCTATTAAGGAACGTTTTGTCAATTACTTCTGCTCACTTCTATATGCTGTGGCTCTTTTTAGAGGAACTCATTTGTGTCTTATTTATTTTCTCAGCTGGCATGTTTTGCTGGCACTGAACACAATGACAAATTAAAGCTTTAGTTTCATGGCAATGACATGGAAGGTCTCAAGCTTAATTGTGGGCTTTGAAAGAACGCCAGCGAAGTCAACTCTTGATAGCTTGTCCTTGCTTCACTGCTTCAATTTTGTTTCAATGCATTAAAATATCTATTGAGTTCTAACTCCAGACAAGGCTTTTGCATGAGCTCACCCTTTGGTTAGAACACATCTTTAATGAATTATAGTCAAAAGTAAAATGATATGACTCAAGGTGTCTATGAAGGCAAGTCATCTTGTTTACAGGCACGTCTAAACAAAACTAGTAATCTGGGACAATATGTTAAAGTCCTTTAATATACATAAATGCATTCATATATTTTTTCATTGCAGGAATAATTGCAGTAGTACATAGCAAGAGAACATGATGAAATGTTTTACACAATAGTGCTCACTACAAGACTAAATGTGACAAATGCGTTTTGCCAATTCACATGCAAATCCAGTTCAAAGGAGGGAGTAATTTTGTTAGAGGTTGTCAAAAATGTGTCTTTGGTAGTTGGCTCTGGAGATCAGTAGTTTACTTGAAATTGTATCTTATTCCATCCAGTTCAGCCTTGTCAGGATCAACTTGATAATATATCTTCAGTTTCTACTCTTGCTGAATACTGACAAGTATAATTTAACCCCGCCATTCTGTTGAAATATTTCGCAGAGCTCTTATAATGGAGTTTCTTTGCCTCCCTCTATGCCTTCATCTACATTGTGAAATCCATCCAGTTAAAAAAAAAACCTCCATACAAATGCCCCTGCAATGTAATTGATGCCTCACTCCCCTCAAACATTTGATCAGTTACCTCTGACAAACAGTTTAATAGTCACAGGTATTGAATGCACAAAATGGCTTCTCAGTGCAAAGCGTTTTTGATGTTGATGTTTTATAAAGAAAAAAAAAAAATCAGCTGAGTTGGAGCATGAAGCTTGCAACATGTGACAGAGAAAGCCTCAGCAGACAGAACTATCTGGCAGAGGTCAGTTGATGTCGAGGTACATCAATTTTATGAACCTTCACCCCCCCTCGCGAGCTCGCTGCCACTCATGTGTTAAATGGGTCTTGTAGACAGAGGAGAAAGCCTTTGTGCTGAAATAAATGGAGGGGAGAGAATGGGGTTAAGACGACTCCTCTGAGGTGCATCAACCTACATCTGTTGGTTCTCTGTTTCTTTTTCTCTCATTTCTCTCTCTCCTCTCTTAAAAATAGGATGAACTGCATGTGAAGGATTTTTGTCACAAAGTCAATAGAAAACAAGTAACTTATTTAGTTACTACACTTATCATAAGTTATTTATAGTTTCTTTTGTAAGACACAGTTGATGTGGCTGCTTTTTTCCCAATCAAATTATCTAAGGCATATTCATGGTACAGTGACAGTTGGTGATGGAAAAAGAAACCCATCCTTAATAGTAAACATTTAGATGTGGCAAATCACAATTTTCTGTATGTATGTAAAATATAATTCCACTGCTACACAGCTGTTGAAAGGATAGTATTCTTATTTTCTTTTCACTAGAGACGGATCGACCTGTGAGCAGGCTGTTGTGACAGATGTTCAGCTCAGCTAAACAGGGGCTGTAATAACACACACTTACAAAGAGACACATATTGTATAGACATATATGGACCCAAGTCTTTCAAAGCGTGCACTTGCACACACATGCTGTACGTACACACAAGAGCACAACCGCCTGCGCACAAAACACACACACACTACACCCTGAACAAACCCCTTAATTTACTCTGTCTTCCCACCCCACACATACAAACACACGCACACACACTGAGAAGAAATTACTTTGAACTTGGTGTCAGGCGGCGTGAATGCAGCTGGGAGCAACAAGGTCATGAAGCTCTTTGAGAGGTGAGATGAGGTCCAGCCTTTCCTCCGCTGTCTCTGTCTGCTCTGATGTGCTGATGGCTGACGGGGGTTGGGGGGGGGGTAGGGATATACTTTAGACTGTTAGGTCCAGCCATAAGGCTCCCTTTGTTATGGGTGGCACTTTGCCACTGCAGAAGACTTTGATGCAGCCCACATTCACTGTCACAACAGTTTCCACAGACCCCAGCTAACATCAGGGTGATTTTGGCATCATCATGCTTCAAAATCAAATTCATTTTAAAACGAAAAGAGAAAATGATGTGACTTGTATAAATTAACAAAGACTTTCAAAAAAGTAAAATAAACAGAAACAGTCAAACTGATGACTTAATTGTTTCATTCCAGGGTTGGTTAGCAGAGCTGGAGCTGCTGCCAAGATGTTTAATTGTGTTTAATAAATTGCAGCAGACAGGACTGTATCAAATCTATTAACAGGCCCACATCATTACATTGTGATTTGCATCTGGAAAGAGTCCAACTGTGGACACACTCCTCCTGAACTTAGCTGAAAGCAAAAAGCTAAAAGCCTTATCTCATACAGTAGTGGTACGTTACCTACCAGGGGATGGAGATGTCATTAAAAATGACAGACTTTTCCTAATGCATTATCTAATGTAAGAATAGCATTTCAAATAAACTCACATTGCCTTCATTTGTGCATATGCAAAACTGTAAGCATGCAAATAACTGATTTCACAGAACAATGTTGTCGAATAAAAACACAAGGCTGAAGATTAGCATGGGCAAAACAAAGGGAGCGTCAATAAAAAGCGAGCGAATGTGTTCATCGGCAACCCCCTGAACACACACACACACACACACACACACACGCACACACACACACAAACTGATTAATTGTATTCTTCATTCATTGTGAGGCAGCCTGCTGCTAATTAGCTTAGGCATGGTTTTGCATATTGTATTTATTTAATTTCTTCATGGGATGCACCAAAAGAAGGTGTAATTTAGGATGAGAAAGGGGACATTTCTTGCTATGGTTTATACACACAAAGGGCTGGAAGTGTTGGGGCTGATTGCTGTTACTACAAGGACTCTTTTTTTCTGTGCCAAATGTAAAACACAACCTAACAACATCCCTCTGGTGCATCGCTCTTGATTCTTGGCATAAAGACAATACTGTAAATCTAATGAACAGATTATGTTTACAGTTCTCTCCCACTGTTTTCTAGATTAATTTCAACAATGCTACAGTTTTATATGGTTCATCTCAATAATATTTTAGAGAAAAGACATTGCAGGACTCTTGGAAGTGCATGAATTCAAAACAGCAGTAGGTACAGCATCAGAAGATGAAACATTTTCTTGTGGATATGAAAATCGCTCTCTAAAAGTTATCTCTCTGGCTGAAGTTGACAGTTTTGAAGACTCAAGAGAAGACACTTTCAGGTGATTGGGCCTCCAGCTGAGTTTGGGTGAAAACACATTCCATATGTATTGAGTCTTATAGTGGAGAGCAACTCCAACTCCTTTTCTAACAGATTGAAGACTTCAGAAACCAAATGCCTGTTCAGGCTCTACTTTGCACTTGTGTGCATGCGAGTGTGTATATCTGTCTGTGTGCTTTTCTTTGCCTGTTCCATTATATACAGTATGCAAGCATTTTTGTGTGCACTGTATGCTTAAAGATGTTTGTTGACGTCTAAATGTACACGTATCCGTTGAGGGCACAGAATCGCTTCTGTGGAGCATCTAATATTTTCAGCTATGCTCACATCCTACTGCAAGCAAGCAACAGATGGCAAGACTAGGCGATGTGGCCGGCTTAGCCCTGTTGTGTTTGCTAGGAAGTAATTCTGTTTTAACCTGGAGAGAAACTAAATATTACAGACCATGCAGGCAAACAAATTATAGTCACCTCACTGGCCAGCAGATGACTCTATTTGTCTCATGTCCAGATGGAGTTCAAAGAAAAGAAATTAGCCCATGATGCTGCACGGCCTGGATCCGTGTGTGAATGCATTTTGTGTGTGCATCTGACTGTTTGCTTGCCTGTCTGTTTGTCTGTCTGTCTCTCTACCTGTGTGCTTACCTGTTTATCTCCTCAACAGCTGCCCGTCTGCTTCCTCATATATCAGCCTGTCTTTTTTTGTATTGTGGCAGATGTTTCAAAGCTGCAGGTCCCTATATCAAAAAGTGCAGCAGAGGAAAGTAAATGTTCAAGTGAATTAGACCATCCATTCACGTTAGCATTGTGCCACAGATTGTCTTTTGATGTCAGACACTGCCCTGGAGGACATAAAAAGATTGGCATGGTTTTATGATAAGCATCATTAGCATGAACATCAACAAAAGATCTGCCATGCTGATCTCTCCACAAATTAAGTCACGTTTTCTATTTCACGTCTCCTTGATTTTCAACACTCTCTGTTTATATAAAACATTCTTGAATGAAGTGTTCATTCACTGTCAATTCCGGTGCCATGTGCCAACTGTGTGTATCAGAAAATCCCCTGCAATCTTTGTTTTGGCTAGTGTGAGACGGCAAGTGATTATCCGGAGTGCTTTCGGAAGTTAATGTTCATGGTCTGCACAGCGGGAGTCTAGGAGTGATGACAGTGGAAGTGCCTCGGGGCGAGCGTCTCTTCACTACCATCTCACTTTCACTGTGTCTGACAACGCATTTACCCCAACAGATGGCTCCAATGCTCACACAGAGACAATGGTACACTATGAAGGGTGTGTGGGCTGGTACAACACAAAGACGTGCAGAGAATCCAAAACCAACTGGCATGAATTAATGTAAAACTGACTAATGGGATCTCAATAGTAATGTGTTGAAATATCTTAGTCAAAGGGCTCCCTCATGTTTACTTTTAAATAAAAACAAATAAGACTCGATCCAGCATTTCTGGTTCTTTGTCTCCTAAGTTTATTTCCTCCATAACTTTATTTTCTTCACTTTTTAATACAGCAAAATACGACTGGTTAGACCATATCATAGACAGAAAAGCCAAAAAACCCTGCAGGAAATAAAATAAGAAGTTCAAGGAATGAATCCCAACTCATATATTCATCAGTGGCCTAACAGACAGTAAGAATCAAGTGTTGTGAAGGTAAAAGTGTGTAGTACAGTAGATCATAAGGTATAGGAAGACACCTTGACACCTATGTTCCAAACTGCAGCTCATTCTGTCAAGTGATGCCTAAAGTATTTTCTTTGCATATCAAAGAGGAAGAGTTCAGCTTTGCCTTCAGGACACTGAAATGACACACAGCATGTCGTCAGAATATGACTACTGAGTAGTTCAGTGGGATGGAATAGTGTGTGTGTGTGTGTCAGACCAAATGATCCCACTGCATCCAGAATACCCAAAGACACCCACTGCTCCTCATGTTGGACCACATTATTTTTTTCTTAAAAATATGACTGTATATTACTATTCAAAAGTTTGAAATTGTCGGGCACAGAAGCTTGGTTTGGTTCAGATGGCTGAGATGTCTACTCTGATATTTTTGAATGGTCTTTCATGCTTTTAGGTTGTAGAAAAAAATCCCCTTTACAATTAGATGGTATTTTGTATGACAATAAGTGATATTTTGTACATGGAGAACAAAACTCTGCACGATAGTTCAGCCAGAACTGAAAGGGCTGAAAAAGACCCAAGACACAGTTAAATAAGAATATAAAAAATCTATTGGAGACGTAGCATTGATGTGCAGATTTAAATAGGAACGGGCTCCTGTTTCAGTCTACACAAGAATACTTACAACAATCAGGAATTAACAAGTTTAGCAAAGCTCTTTTTAAAACATCGAAATAGCAATCACATCACATCACAATAGCACATCACATTAAAACCTATTTAATCTAACCACTGAGTAGACTGCAGAGCCCAAATGAAAAACAGGCTCCTGAAATATTTAGTTCTCGATTGCCAGCACTGTTGTGGTTCAATAATGATATAGAATCATAATGACAAAGCTCTCTGAATATTTTAGAAGTTGATACTAGTTGCAGTCTTCTTCATGTGAGGATCTGCAGCATCTGAGACTCAAAACTTGAAACTGAGACTCAAATTGATCATGGAAATGCGAATTTATAGCAAAAAAGTTTTTTATTTTTTAACATGTTTTGGTATGTTTTAACAATGAACTTATAGTTAAAACATATTGGTTCTGGTGTAAGTTTCTTGATCTTTCTGTTCTCAATTCAGTCCAAAATCATGCAAGAGTGAAAAAAATTCAGCACTTTTATGTGTGGGCATGTGGGAAATCAGCTATGTATTGACCAGTGTATGTGTGCATCTGTGTGTGTGTGTGTGTGTGTGTGTGTGTGTGTGTGTGTGTGTGTGTGTGTGTGTGTGTGAAAAAGTCAAATATGAACTCTCAAGTCTGATAAAGTACGTCTTTTTAAGAATGAAGTAACATGTCACCCCAAAACGTGTCCCCAAGCTGAAGACATAATTTCACGATACAAAACATAGTGTATCTGTAATAGATGTATATGAAATATAAAGATTTAATTTGTAATCTGTTGATGGCGGTATCTTCCCTCTAAACCACTCAAAAAGTGGTGTCCCCGAAAAGGGTAATGTTTACGTGTCCCCAAAGTGTGCCTAAGTGAGTAAGTGTGTGTGTTTGTAGCAGGTAAGTGGACATCCAGGTTATTGCCTTGTAGCAACGCCAGCTACAGTGCATCATTACCTGTGCACTTTGATGGGTGTGACATTCACCTCACACTTCACTGTGGTCATTCACCCACTCAAGACACAGACACACACACACACACACACACACACACACACACACACACACACACACACACACACAGAGACTCCCTTGGGCTGCCTTTCACACTAACCTGGCATCCTTTCACAGGGTCCAGTGGAGCGTGCTGGTGTGACGTACTCTCAGGCTCCACTGACGGAGGATACTGCTGCAGAGAGAGAGAGTGAAGCAGTGGGTGGTGTTAAAGGTTAGGGGTTGCACATTCTTAAGCATTGGGAGAATAATATTGCCCATTGGCATTTGGCATTTTAGTTGCATACTTTTACTTGGGAGTTTAATTCCTGCCTGCTCATTTTCTGCATTGTGAAATACAAAGTTTTATTATTTTAAGTACATTGAAATCTTGACTGAGTTTTGATGCCCTTTATGTAAGTAAAAATACATTACCATCCGGTGATGCATTCATTACGGGGGAATTTCAGTAATTGTGTGATAATGCACAGATTTTACTTCATTTTGGTGATTAGATATTGCTTAACAATAGTAAGAATGTAAGTATTATAAAAGATAAAGTAATATTTTTCATGTTTTCCTGTCATCATGACATTACTTGTTCATGGGCTCGACATAATAAGCTCTAGTATGTTAAGATTGTGAGAAAAGATTCTGAGTAGGGAAAGTAATTATCCTGTGATCACAAGTTTTGACCTCTATGAAATATCCAAACAAACTGTGTCCCCAATCATCATAAAATAATGACATTGTAATCTCAATAGCAAGCTTGTTATTTATATTTATAATATCTTAGACTGATAAATGTTATTCCCTTTCAATTTAATAAAACACGATTCATTTATCTCTACACTGACATGTCCATTTGATCGGCAAATATAGATTGAGTGCATATTTGCACATTTTACATGACTTCAGACCAGGGCCGGCTCTTCAATAGGCAATATAGGCAAATGCTAAGGGCGCCGTGGCCTCCAGGGGGCGCCACAAAAGGGGAAAAAAATACCTTAAATATAATTATATTAAAACTAATTACTATTAACTCTTAAAATGGAAAAGCTCACATTGATTCAAATGTAAAGCAATGCGGCGGCAGCCGTGACGGGGGCGCCCCCATAACGCTAGTTGTTGGTTGTGTTACAGTTCATATTATCTAAAGCATGTTAATTGTTTTAAACTTTACGTCAGTCTTAAAATACACATTATTATTATTATTATTATTCTTTATTCATTTATTTACAGGTTTTTATTTTGTGGTAAGGGTATTTATATTGTATTTCAGATTTTTTTGTATTAATTTGTGATTTGTTAAGTATGTAAATTTGGTGACATGTTACTTTACAAATTAAAGACAATGATAAAAGCAATGCTATTCCATTTCTTTTGTAAGTGCATGTAAATTGCCGATGGAGGGGGGCGCCATCTAAAATCTCGCCTAGGGCGCCACATTGGGTAGAGCCGGCTCTGCTTCAGACTGTGCAATCACTGAAAACTGTCCTTGACCAGAAAAGGAGTCAGGACCACAGAAAAATCATCCATCCCATTTTTTAGCCAAAGCACGCAGTAGAAAGAAAGCCACATAGTGAGTGGACATTCACAGTGAAATGCTTTGGATTCATTCCGACTATAATTATTCTGCTGTGCCCTCTTGCTGTGCGTGGCTATCACAGAATGGCCAGTGGCAGCTGTAATTACAATACCTCAATGCCCTTTGTTCTTACTACCATTTCAGATCATTATTGTTACGTTCGATGGAGGAACTGTTCAAATCTCCATGATTATCTTCACAGTCAGTCACATTATATTACATATTATGTTGCCTGAGACTAGTGATACATAAAAAAACAAAGAATTAATTCAATGAGCTGCAGGGGCAGTGACTTATCAATTTATAAACCGTGTTGTGCGTTGTGTTATTCCAACTGTGTTTTTATTCATGCATTTATTTAATTTTATATTTCATGCAATTAAGGTAAGTTTGATTAATTTTTTCCATCTTTAATACTTTATATACATACATGTACGCTTGAAAGTGTGTGTGTGTGTGTGTGTGTGTGTGAAATATATATATAATCAAAGGTTATTCGAGTTTATCAGTTTGGACCCAGTACTTGATTGTTTTAATTTTCAAATATAAGATGTTTTCTTATGTTGTGGTCAAATTCATATTCTATTTGTCTCCTCATTCCTGCTTCCAGCATGACTAAATGAGCTTCCGTATTGGTTAACTGGGCTGAAAACATTTCCCATTAAGGTAAACAAGATTGTACTTTCTCCTATCTCCCACATGACTCTGCCCCTAACCAAATTAAGACACTCATTTGCATAAGCGAGATGGATGAGATAGGAGGAAAATACTTTGCTCTCTGGAAAATAAGTGCACTGTTAGACGAAGTGGGAATCTCAGATGAGATGTCGCAGCCTATTAGAATGGCCATGCTTCATCATTTTTTCATACAACGTATTGCTGTAATAACTTTTAAGTGTTCTGAGGTTTTTTCTAAAAAGCTCTGACTGATAAAAAGGCAGAGAGTGTGATTGTAAAAAAAATGCAAAGTAAAGTGCATTTAGCTTCTTAATGGATTGTTCATGAACAAACCAGAGCAGTATAAAGCACTTTCTTTCACTGCAGAATTACATTTCCCATGTATTTGAATATTGTTGTAATTACACATGTATGAATAATTCATTTTGCAAATTTTTCTCTTACCTTAATTTAGATTCACAGAGTTCCAATACACCCACAATACCAAATAGCATAAAGGGTTTTGCAACAATATCACATGTTACTGATGCTGTTTATTTCCTTACCAAAAGGCGACTACAAACACTGGAAACAGGTTATAGCAGTATGCCTATAACCCTAATATTCACCAAGAGACTCCTCTGCCTCTCCCCTGTCCTCAACAAACCCCCTCAGTGAACAGGTTTGTTTGTGTACTAAAAACAGCACCACAATTTACTGCAATCAGACACTGTGTATGGGCCAGGGCACCTGGGGTGCTCTGTGTGTGCTCCTACCCTGCAGTGAAATTGCTGTCAACACTTTTCCCCTCCTTTTAGCGTTGGTAGGCTCTGGTAAGCAGCCTTACGCTGTCCACTATCCACCCCCCTCCCACTGAGAGGAACACCATGCTACATTCACAACTCCACATTTACTACCTCCAGCTCTCCAACGCGCATGGAGAAAATGGTTGTTGTTTTCTGTATGTTGTGTGGGTTTTTTTTTCTTTTTTTTTTTTGTATATCTTGCTTTTTTCATCTCTGTGTCTATTACTCACACTTGGTTGGACTTGGCTGTTGTAGAAAATTGGTTTTACAGCTTGCTTTAGTTTGCGAATTAGACAGTTTGACTAGTGTCCTGTGAATATGAAATATGGTTTATTTTTTACTGCCTGTACCGCTGCTGAATGAAAAGTGCTACTTTACTGCAGACACCCGTATCCAACATTCATAAAATAAAGGAAAACAATTGTTGAAAGGTGTCTTGCATGTAAATCAAATCAAATCAAACAGGTGTTTTGACCAGAATAATATTCAGCTTGTTTGAATTTCTGTGCAACGTTCTGCACTGTATTTTGAAGAGACAATTAATTTGGTGCTAACTTTGTCGCAACAACCTGTATGATACAATGGCTTTCACATTTGTGAGTGTTAGAGTGACTCATTCACTCAAACCACTAGCAAGATAATGCAGACAGTTGCCAAAGAGAGAGATAGATAGATACATAGAAAAAGAGAGAGATTCCCACTTTGCATACCCCCCCCCCCCGGGAGAGTGTAGAAGTGGCGCCATGAATAATGCATTACCGCTTAATTTATGGCCTAACTTTAAATAGCGCTGAAACACAGGAGATGCCACCGTATGAAAATCCATCTTGTTACATTATTTGCTTTGCGAGTGCGCTTTGAAACCCTCGATCTAAGGTAGTGTAATTACATGATATGCTGACAATGTTAAACAGAATAATTTAAAATCTTTTGTATGTCTGAGTTTGACAACTCACATTTGAGATACGTTTTTTAATTTCTGCATTTCATTTCACTCTTATACACCTTTTCCTTTTGACCGACACGCGCGCGCACACACACACACACACACACACACACACACACACACACACACACACACACTATATCACAAATTACCTGGCTACTGAATTTATATAATAAGTATATATAGTCAGTCTGTTGCAATGTAATGTACCACAAAATCAATAATTACCATAAGGCTGACAGCGAACTTAAAGAACAGACTTTTAAAACGCAGGTAATTCGATAAAAGGTATGTTTTAAATCATATTAAATGACATGTAATGTCAAATGATGATGGTCATGTGCATTACAGCACACACGTAGTATCAAGTATCAAGGCACTGATGTAAAATCAATAGTAAGCCACTTACTTGCTGATTCAAGTTCATAATTCACTAAATCGTTGTCAAACTAAGTGTTATTTTTTATTTTACTTGTCAGCTTCTGTTAACTTTTACTACTGGAGGCTATAGAGTATGCAGAGACTGAAATGTGATATGCAGTGCGTAAAAAAAAAACACAGCAACAGGGAGCTGATTGCAGTATGTGCAGCCTACCTTCACCCATCCTCTGCTTCTCTCCTCCATGGTAATGAGGCGATGAATGGCAGCATGTCTACAGACAGGGGAAGCAGACGCGCCATGCAGCTGTGGACTCCTGTTCATTGAGACACACACTTTTCTTTCCATCCCTCAGGCTCCCACCTGAGGGCCTGGTAAAATGATAAAGGGGTGGAGGGTGGAAGGATGGATTGGTAGAGATTCTGATATCCTAGGGTGGTAGCAGGAAGGAAGAAGACAACAGGAGGAGGTGTGACGTGGGTGAGGTAGATAATGTGTCGTCTTTTGTCTTATTAATCAAAACAAAATGTGTTCTATATTCTCCCTGCAGTGTGTCCATAATGCCTAACTGCACAATTATTCCTAATGTATGTGCATATTTGTTTAAGGGAGCGTAAGGAAGGTAGTTACCCTACCACCCAACTACTATTCTGTTCCCTAATAAGACAGTGGGGTCTTATTTACCTTACACTTGATCCAATTAAAATGATGGATACTCTCATATCTTCAATTAAATTTTCAACCAAGAGGGCTTGCATTGAATGGAGGAAAGTTACAATCCTTTACCTTGCTGTCATTTGTCATCACATCAGGTTTTCCCAACAATTTGTTTCAATTGTTTTCTATGGTGACAAAGAGCTTTGTGTTCAGCCCTCTGTAGAAGACTATAACTACTACTTCCAGCTATGACTTTCATGCTCACCACAACATTGAATAGAGAACACTGAGATGCTTTAGCTGCTCTGCCACACGGCAGGGATCCAGTCACTGTCCTCTTGTATTTATGTAGTTAGGTGGGCAATGAATCAGTTGGTAGCAGACAATTACTAAAAGGTCTCATCCTGCAGCAAACCCAAGAAAAAAAATGGCATGGATTGAAAAGTGAGAATAAAGGCACAAAGGACAGAGAAGGATCAGAGAGAGAAAGAACAGAGACGGAATGTAGGAGTGATAGAATAAAAATACAGTTCACATACTATTCATATACAGTGAAGAATGATTCCACAACTATTTGGCAGAGTGTTACACACTGTTGTTTTAGGAGAAATTTGAAGAGAAACTACCATCGTTTCTGATATCAGATCCGGTGGTGTGTTTGCAAAGTCAGGTTTAAGAATTGTGGATGTTAATCACCTATTGGGCAGAACTACAGAACTCAGTTTTTGCCTCCTGGTCTCTCTTGCCCTTTGTTTTGCTTCTGCATGTTTATGAATAAAATTCATTAAGCCCTAAGAGAAGGGCTAATTTTCGTGTTTAAATTCACATTCAATTTGTGCTTAGAGTGGATTCCTGTCTATCTGTGCATTTTTATTGATTCAGTATCCAATTGTTCTGCCTCCACAATTTGCTTCCCATTTTTTCTGACTTTACAACCAGAAAGCTCCAGACATGTGCAGTGTATCACATTGGTTCACATTCATAGCTTATTGTATATTTCAAATGTCTGGTCTCCCAAAAGAGAGAGTTTCTCACTACAATCTTACCACACTTGATAGCTCTGCTCCCAGAACATTGAACAGAGATCAAAAGTGTATCAATCAGCATTCTGGCACTGTCTCCTGTTCTTGCTCCTGCAGTGGGAGGGTGTCTGTGGAGGTTATACTTGTCTTGCCCTCTCTAATCCCAAGAGCATTTCAGTATTCAATATGTTTTTGCCAGTTTGATCAATGCAGCAGTATCAGCTAGTAAGCAACACATCTACAGTACAAACCTTTTTGAGACAAAAGGAAAGAAAGCTGAAAAGTTTTTTTGGCAATGAAAACTAGATACACAACCCTGAAAAATGTTCTAGCAATTTACTCAAACTCATCTCGTAAGCAAAAGACAGACAAACCTGTCGGATATGAGCTGGTGCAGGTTTGAATGGAAAATCTTACTTAATATTTATTTTGCAGATGGTATTGACATAAAAGCTTGGGATGAGATGCACGTTCTTAAGACAAACACTGCGTAATCACTACAACAGAGAGTCATAGGATGACAAGCAAATCAAAGGAACAGATGGAAACTTTACCTGTTCAACAATGAATACATTGATAACAGCACTGCATGACAAACCTGTCCATCAGAAAAAAAAAGTCCTCTCCTCTTACTCATGCTCTTTTAAGTAAATATTGCATCAAAAGATACACCCACCATAAATCAAACATCTCAGGAGTCATCATATTTAATACACGGCTCTTTTTTTCCACCTCTCTGTCTCCCAGTGATGCATTGAAAACACTGGATTCTCTGAGGGGAAACCTGTGATCTCAAAGAAATATTTATTTTCTCATGCTGTGAAGCAGTTCATCTGAGATGCTTCAGAAAATTGCTCCTATTCCCCCTCAGTGAAAAATGTCTAAAAGACTATATACAGCTTTGCTGCCTTTGAAAATGTATCCCCTGCAGGCTTTTTGGCCACTCCTAAATCCCTTAGTTACTTTCATTGTTTGTGTTGGCGTTAATATTTCATAGGGATGTTTCAATATTTATTCATCTTTATTCTCCACATACATAACCGTCTCACTAACTCCCTTGTATCATACATTTTAATGCACTGAGTGATTGCGTCCCGCAAGCGGTGTGTGCGAGTTTTTCTACCCCTCCCTCTGTAGTACAAGCATCTTCATTAATAAAACATAATGGATGCCTCTGCCAAGAATCACTTGCTTTCAATAGATATACTGTAGTGTGCAATAGACTGGCATAAAAGCTGTTATTCAACTGATCAAAAATGTAAATTTGCCCAAACGTCTGAGCCAAACTCCACCTGCAAATTTTTGAAAAATGCCAAAAAGTGGACAAGGGGCTGCAGGGGCGAGGTTGGCGTGGCCGTGTTAGGCTGCAGTTGCTCTGTGATATGATCCCCTGGCGAGAGAAAAGTGTAGCGCGACACAGAATCGCAGGGCACCTATGCAACAGAGGGCCCATTTGAGGTGGAGGGCTTCTCCCCTCCAGAAACCCTTGAAGCAGACAGTAGTGTGGTGGAGGACTGTGGTCCTGAGCTGCATCAATTTGCCATATCATTTTGAGTCATTGGCTCCAGCCCCAGGAACGCCTGAAGCTCTGTCTGTCATGACATAAACAACATAGCATAAACAATAAGTGATGAGTCTTGATCAGCATATAGACTATTTGAAAATGAGTTTGGTTTCAAATAAAGTAAAACAGTAGTTGGCTTGTTGAGCCATTTTCAGTCTATGAAATGCCAATTTCTACACGTCATAATTAGCACCTGCATCTATGTGTGTCATTACAATAGTGTACAGCTAAAACAACTTACGTGTGCAGTACCTCTTTAAAAAGATTAACCAGATGCAGCCATTGTATCTAAATTATACAACTAAATGAGTGGTTTGCAGAATAATTCTGATCTTTCCCTTAAATAGCAATATCAAATTTGAAAATATTCCATTACAAGAGGAAGTACTCCAATGCAAATGTTAATTAGATCAAGTTCGGTAAATTTCAAAGTAAAGTACATTTGCATTGGCAGAACTGGCCGTGCATCGACTCTTCAGTGCCTGATATTGTTAATTAAAAATTTTATTGCACAAAATGGCAAATAAACTTAAATCCAAACAGCTGAGAAGCTGTTAACACACTGCATGGCATAAACATGCATCACACAGAAATCACACATGGGACGAATCCCTTGTGCATTCAGTGTAGTCATTGCTTCAGTACCATGGTCAGCTCACACATAACAGCGACTGGCCTCTCAAATCAGCAGTTTGAATTACGACAGAACAACACACTTTATTTCTATTACATCAACCACATACAATGAAATCTGGTTGACATTTAGCTTCTGTCGAAAAAACAATGTAGCCTATAACAGTAGGCCTACGCACCTAATACACAACACACCATTACCTGATGGGAAATCCCTTCATGGGAAATATGAGCCAGTGAAAAATGTCTGAATGTTTTCATGGCCCACAAAAAAGGTGCGAACGCCTGAGTTTAGTGTTGAATACACAGATGATCTCATCATAGTCCAAAGAGTCACATAGTTCATTTTCAAAAGGACAAGAGGGCCCAGTTGTTGAAACAGGTAACACTCATGGATGCTCTGAGATCCAAATAGTCCCTCATCAATTTAAAAAGTCATGAGAAGGGTGATGATGTTTTGAGGTACTTTGAGGTTTGGAAAAATGTCAGTAGTACAAATGTCCAGTACCTTCATAAGGGATGGAAATTACATTCTTATCATTGCAAGCATTTATAGAAGCTGCCCTAAGATTTTAGAAAATAATTCATAATTGCTTGTATTTCCATCACTCTAGTCCTGAACTCTAAATGTATTTCAGAAAAGATACAAAATGAAGTTACTGTCTGGACCAGAAGGTACCTGAGAGTAATGCAGTTGGCTTGGGGCACAGCTGGGGGACTCACACAGGGTAGACACTTATTTTCACGTTTGCACATGCATGAGTTACCTCCAGCTTTTCCTTTCCTCTCCATCATCCCCCTCTCTTTGTTTTCCTATTTGTCGATCCCACCATCGCAGGAATTAGTAATGGTTATCATTTTCTGTAAAACACACCTGGCTGCTGGTTTAAATCCCCTATTCCCTGTTGTTGAAACACAACCCAAACCCAACACACATCTACATCTTCAATATTTAACTTCTTCCCTTCATACATGGCTTGTTGGAGCTGAATTTTTCATAAGTGCTCAAAAGCTTCGCAGTGTCTAACATAGGTTTAAATGCAGATATAGCAGGACTCTAAGTCATACGATAAATGATTTAAACCTTTTAATGCCAGAAAAGTGAAGATGCATCCCTGCAATGTACATTATTCTTTGCAAGACTTATATGAACAGTGTAAGCTTAAATAATAGAAATTTTAAATTAGGTCTTAATAAGTAAGGAGAAATACCTGCCCAATCTAAATGAGTGGTTGTCAGCTCCACATAAAACCCTTTGATCACTATGCTTATTAAATCTTTTAAAAAAATCCAGATCATAGTGACAGGCATATTGTTAAGAATTAATCCTTTTAATACCTAAGCACTAATCATACAGGAAACTTTTGACACAAATGGTTACTGGTGAAGTGAAAGGGAGTCTGATTGTAAATTATCTACAGCCCCTATGGCTTGAATCAAAAGGGGCTCAATCAGTAATCTAATTGTGGAAGCACCAACCCCTATTTCTATGGCCATTAGTCCAAGAAATCCACTGTGACCTACTCGAGTCTGCAAAAACTTTAGGGAACTGAAGTGTGAACATTCAAGGTGAACAGGAGTTTTCTGCAGCATGTCAGAGAAGTTTAGACAATCCCAGAGAAGGACAGACCCTCGGGGGCTGGAGGCAGCAGCCTTACCCTGCTGCCTCCTCCAAACAATCATCTGGCAAGAGGCTGTTTCAGTCCAGTATATATTCTTTTCAGATAAGAGAGGTTGGTATATATTTATTTATCATTTTTTTTATTATTTATTTTATTTGACCTTTACTTACAAAGGATAGTCTCTTGAGATCGGAATCTCATTTTTGCAGAGAGTCAAACTGGCAGCACAAATATGTTACATAAACAGATGCAAACCAGCAGATACCAAGAAGAAACGAGAAAGGAAAGTTGAGGGAAAAATATAAAACCAACATTAACACACACTATGTCCTAAAAACACTGTTAAGTAAAATTACTTTACTGCCTATTTAAGTCGTAAAAATGCCTCTCAAGTATTCACGCGTGTGTTTAAAATCATACAAAATAAATAACATTTGGAGATTTGTTTTTGCTCAGGCTAAGCAAATTGAACCTCTCACATGAATGCTCTTTTATTAAAAAGTGTTTTTTAGATTGTTAACAAGAGTTAAAAAGGGTAAGTAGAGTACATTTATGATATATTGGAAGCTAAATAATACATGAAAATAATTCATAAATATATAATATTCAGTCATAAATATTTATGGGAATGATGTATCATATTATATATATATATATATATATCATATCATATCATATACAGTATCATATTGATCCTGAACATTGGCATGGTCTGTCTTATTTTTAGTTCAAAGGTGACTTGTGTTATCATGTTCTCTGTATGCATGTTTTCTAATGTTTCTGTGATTTTTTCAGGGGGTGTTGCTTTAGATAAAATGGTCTGCTGTAAGTTACAATAGCAAATATTGTTAAAAATAGCCACCAATCTTTTACTCTATGTGAGTCCATAATTAACCAAAGTTCAAACAAATCAAACTGAGACCCAGTGGAAAAAAGGGACATTAATATTTCAATTTTTCTCTTATTAATTTAATCACATTTCATATGCTGATTTGAATTGGCCACGCTCCTCCACTCAGAGTTGACTCTAATCCCAATCTAATTACTAATTATACGGTTGGAGGTTGATTGGACCAATCCACCCAGCCAAGGCCAATTTGACTCCCTCTGATGTCGAGCACCTTTCATGTGTGATGTCTCCCAGGTTTTGAGGACACAGTGTACGTGCATGTGTGTGCGAACATGAGTGTGTGTACATGTCTGTGTTTTAATCAAATCATTATTCAGCACCCTCAGTCAGTAACAAATGAAAATGTTTCCCCACTGCTTCTTGCCGACTAACAAAATTAAACAAACTAAAAGATCTGACCCCGGGTCGTTTCAATTAAATGATGTGAAAACAAATATGTTTTGCTTTAATAAAGATTCCCAGACTTTACAATGAAAAAAGTAAATCAAAAATATGTGATATTTGTGATCTAGATAATTTTGTATGTATTTTTGTATCTATTTAGATAAAGACCACTATTATTGCCAATGTAGTTATGCACAATATAAAAAAAATACATTTTGTGTGTTACCTTCCAGCTAAATATTGAGAATAATGAATCTATTCTCAGTGCTGTAAATATGATTAATAAATCATGTGCATGTTTTGTGCTGATCTTGAAATTGTTTTGCTGCACAGCAACTGTACCGTAACGGCTTTAGCCTGTTCTTGGTGCACTGTTCACAGTGTGATGTGGTTTCCCAGGTCAGACCACTGCTCAGAGATGGAGACACTTTGGGTTTGGGTCTTTTTTGGGACTGCCTGGAACAGACTAAGACATCAGGCTGCAGCACAGATGGGAAGACCATCGGGTCTTGACATCACTGACGAATGGAACAAATGAGGCGTGTGTATTTATAATTCACTGTCTGCATGTGCACATGCCCAGGTGTGTGTCCAATCTTCCTTTCCACACTTTTCCACCCTGATCATTCTGTTTCTAACATATTCAAGATCTTTGCAGTTGATGCGAACTTGATCATGTTTACTGCTAAATAACAGATTAGCGTTTGACCTCAAGCAGGAGTGTGATTTTTTATTTTTTTTACTTTCGCTTTAGTTTGAAGTATCTTGCATATTTTAACTACCTGGACTGAACTCGGCTGCATTTCAGTATCCATCCTGCATTCACTTAGAGTGTTGCTCAAACAGTCAAAAACACCGCTTCAAAATACGAAACAAAGGATGTACTATGCTGCTAGAATAGTGAGGTATGTTGAGACACCATCACTGTCTCGTCAGGTCAACATGCGACATCATTTAGTCATTTTATCACTTATTTCAAGTCATGAAAATAGCGTTGCTATGGGCCAGAAATGAGGAGTGAAAATAAGAGAAGGATCATAGCCTATTGATATAAAACTGTATTTTCTTCCTTTCCCTGCAAAATCTTCGCAAATATGACAAAACCAAAAAAGGTAGAACATTTTAATATGGCACAGTGTTCTCCAGCTACCCAGTCTGTGCAATGGCACCTGCTGAAGGAATATGTTATGCTGTATATGCAAATCATGATGCAAACTTATTGAGGCTTTAGTGTGGCGGGGCAAAGAAAGACCAACACCACCTGGGGATTTATATTCCAGGATATACTATTTCAAAAACTTTGAATATTGCCCTGAAAATTGATGAGGCACACAGAGTTGTTACTGACAAGACAGACATCATTTTCCAATAAACCAAATGTTTTATTGAAATAATCAAAGTAATCAAATAAGCAGGGACTGGAACTGCTGGGAGAAAATTACAGGAACCAATGAGGAATAAAAACAGTGTTTGATTACAATTGATTTAAAAAGGCCTTGATACAAATTCTAACCATAGGGTAAAAAATCTGGCTGAACAAAACAGGTGAACAGAGCTGAGGTGCAACACAGCGCTTTTACCCACGTACATGAGGTGTAGGGAGTGCCAAGACTCCCAACAATATGGCACTCTGCTTCACTGAAAGGAAGAACTCATACAAAAAGAATCACAAACAAATAAATGACCCAGTTGGTTGAACAGTAAGTTACTGGAAATATGTCACTCGAACACAATTGTAGCAAAATGGCAGCAGATGAACCCACACTGGAAGAATACGAATTAGAGGAATTAACAGGGCTCACCATGCTACATACTAAAATTAAACACGAATGTTGAGGCCCCTCTCACCACCTCTGGTACAGAACAAAACATGGGATCACTCAAAAGGTGGGCAGGACAACTATGGGGTTCAACACACAATATGCTCAGGCGGCATGTCAGATCAAGCTTGAACAAAAGGCAGTCAGCTATTATTAAGTATAAAGGGTTGACTGAACATATTACTTGATCACTTTAACTACATACCGTAACACTGACCATCATCAGCCACAGCAGAAACAAAGTGCAGGAACTGGAAGAGTGAGCGTGGGCCAACAGTTGCCTTTTATCATCTGGTTGGAGGAGTAAGGTCTGGGGCTGCGCTGACTAACCCTGCACGTGATTCTGCATTCACTTGCACTAGCAGAGCAAACCACATCAGTAATGCCACCAATTTAAGCCATGCAGCCACGGAAGCACAAACTGCAGCATCAAGTTATCACAACTACCTACATGCATTCACTTTGGTGATCTAAAATATTAACACACGCTAGCAAATGTTATGGAGCATCATCCATACGCTGTGAAAGAATGATGAAGGCTCAGCAGCCAAGTCCGTATTACTCTGCTGTATCACTCTGTGATCGTCAATTGGTATTTACCACAGATAACATTCAATCAATAAAATGACTTTTTCACTCACTTTGATCTGGCCAAAAACAAAAATGATTTCCTTGTATCTTTCATTATGGGACAGAGTCAGACCTAAACGTACTTCAGACTGTTTAGTTACGCTGTATTAAAAAGGGATCAACAATGTGGAAGATATTGAGAATGACTGAGTGGTAAAATAAGCATTTGAACTTATTCTGCCAGCATTCATCTCTCTGCAGCAACAGCTTTTATAGTCCTGATAGCTCTCCGTTATAATGACCTGTTCCTCTTGGGTGAAGTAGGTGATACGTGGTAGGTCCTTTTTTTGTGTGTTTTGTGTGAAAATATGCAATGGTTTTGTGTGGAAGAAGAGTCAAATGAGCATCAAATGCCCCCTTTTATGTGAATGTGCACACAGCCTGAAGCAGAAAGCCTGGGGTTAACAAAGATAGTTGATAACCACACAAAGAAAGCATGGCTATACTTGTACTTCGTAGTACACCCCTCAGGACTTGTAGGATTTATTTGACAAACAAAGACTGTATTTCGCTCTCCCTTAGTTAAGCTGGGCCTCACTTTTGAATTCTTTAACAGCACTGCAATGATTGAAATTCATTGACTGGAAACAAAAAACACTGTTTCGCTGTGATGATGTTTTACTGTGAGGGGCCTGCTACAGTGCATCATGCTGGGCAATAAAGAAAATATCTGCAAAATTAGATATGGAGAAAGTTAAATGAGTTCGACAACTGATAAAATTGATGAAAATGATAAACTCTTTGTTTAATGTCAAACTGACCTCTCCTTGTAACCCATCAACTGCCGACTTGACAGTGTGATAATATCTGTGTAGTCATAGTCTTCATACCATACTGATATAAGTGAATACCAATGCATGCAGAAAGGTATGAAAAACAACACTTTGTAATGTAATTTCTTTCTTTTTTACCATACAACATATTATAGTGTTAGCAGTCATGTGTGGTGAAACCTGAAAACAAGCCTTTGCTCTTGTGTCCCCCATGTAAGTCAACCTCCAACATGCTTTAATATCCATAATACCATAACTCCCAATAAACAGCTTAATCAAGGAAATGACTCAGCTTGAACTGATCCTGCTCTTTTCTTTGTGTGGCAGCGCAAGCTAAAATCTCAGCTGTGTCTCCACAGTGTCTGGTGTGGCAAACTACAGCCGTCACTCTGTGAAGCACATTTGAGTTCCCGCACATTACGACTCCACTGAGTTTAGCCCTCTGTGAGGTACGAGGCAGGAGGGAGGCAGTGGATATTTCCTTATGAAAGTGGACATGACAGCAAATTGGCAAGGGACACAAAAATGTTTTACCCATGAACCCTTATGCTCCCAAATTATCCCAAATGTTATTCTTTATATATTTTGAATTGTATTCTTTGCTGTAGAGAAATGTTTGTATGTTCAGCTGACAGAACGTCTAAATGAAATGATCTAGAAGACACCTAAATCAAATATTGGGTTTTTTCGTAATACATTCATAAGTATAGTGCGCACATCCTCATTTGTCTTACCTGATCTAGTGAACTCACACTGGGCAGGTTCTCATTGATGAATCTGCAACTAATTCACAAATCTGAATAGTAATGGAAAAATAAAAAATATCACATAGTGAAAATAAAGTAAATGAAAAATATTTATGCAGTGAGAGAACTTCTTTTCATTGCACGCATTATATGTTGTACATCTATGTGATATGATCTTTCCCATAAAGCTGTTATGTGATGGTTGAGGCCCTGAACTCAGCAAAACAATGTATAACAAATGCATAGATGTTTCACTTCCTTGGAGAAAAAAAAAGATTCTCAAAAATAAGGGCGTTCATGATTTGAGTGCAGAGACAAATAATGTTAAGTAAATGTAGGCGCTACTGCACCAGGAGGAGTCCACTCTGTTGACATGACCTCTAATAAAGGTTTTATGTCATTGTTTGAGTATGTAGGTCTGTGTGTGTGTGTGTGTGTGTGTGTGTGTGTGTGTGTGTGTGTGTGTGTGTGTGTGCGTGTGAGGCTGTAACCGCTCGTAGCTCATAGCAGCGTGGGCAGCGTGTGTGTATTTGGAAATGTCATCTCAATTAGTTGTTGAGCCCCGAGTCGTGAGAGCTCTGACAGGGCAGTAATGAATGGCATCACACTGGGACTAAAATACATCCAGCAACTGTGAGGAATGACCAGAATATTCTATTTCCTCTTAACAAGTTCTAGCCTGTGTTTGTGTGCAGCACAGAATGATAACTGTGTGGGCGGCTGCTGTGTACGTCACCAGGAACCAGAAAGGAGTGCATCTGTTGCCATAAAATGTACATTACATCTTCATCATCTCTTATCTTTACTGCTGTGTTTGGAGGTGCAGCAGTAAGCTCAAACATTCCCTCTATCTTTTCAATTTCCAGCTTCGGTAACTAGAATTTCTACCTGCAAACCTTTTGTGTTATAATTGTCCATGGCCCTACAGGAAGAATTTACCTCTCATGTTAAGGACGCTATATTATCAGAAGAAGACCTCAAATTATCCTCATTCTCTGTCGATGATGGTATAGATTCAAGGCAGCTATAATGGAGGCTTTGCATGCAGACAATTACGGTCTTGTGTAATTAATCTGTCTTTTATCTGTCACAGTCATTACATGGGCCACATCTGAAGACAAAATGTGGACATTAGGCAAGTCACATTAAAAAGTAATTGACTGGTAAATAAAGTATAAACAAATGAATTATCTCCACAGCTGAGCAGCTCTAAAGAAACAGGAAGACAGTTGTCATGGCTTTGACTCTTCGATTTTGATGCTTGTCGTGGATTCATCAGTATAAACAATTTTCTTTTCTACTTACTGTTTCTTGTCAACATTTCAATGACTGCTACTTCTCCTGATTTTCTGCTTCTCTTTTTTTTATTTTTCTCATTTTACTGATGATAACAAGTGGTTGAAACCATCAGCTAACTAATATAACTGTCTTGTTCCACAACTTCTCCTGACTTCATCCCTTGCAGCTGAAACTGGTGGCTACGTCAGCGTCTGAAGCGAAGAGGGTGCCAGAGGAAACTGTCAGTAGTGACTTTTGACAGCCTGCGTGATGGAGGTTTCCAACAGAGTCAGTGTCTTGTTAATGACTGTACCTCACAATGGGCCTGATTTAAATGCACCAATCAACCCTTATCTAAATATCAACCCAGATTATTAAGTAGCTCCATATCAGTAGCACTGATTGAAGAGATTTTATTATTAATTATTCCATTAATCTTTGCTCATAGAGACATTGTGTTTCAAAATACAGTATCTGGTTTTAAAGTATCAAATTATTGCATGGAGTATAATTAAAGTTTGGTTAATTATCATGTGGCAACAAGGCAAAGGTCATTAAAAAAGATTTGCGAGCATCTATATTCAAGGTCCATCCATTGTGTGTCTATGGTGGATAAGATGCAATGTAGTTATTGTACAGTTTGTAAAATTTTGATTTTGATTTACTGAAGTAAAATAGTGGAGTTAAAAAAACATACGTTGGATCATTTTTTTCAAATAAACAAAAAATCTTCATACGATGAAAACCATATGGTCACGCTCGTTTTGATGGTTGTGAAAATACAGAAGAGACACAAAACTTGAATATGATCACTTATAATAGAAAGCAAACCATTTTTAAAAACAATAGAAGAAGAAAACAAAAAGAATTTTACATTACAGTATGAACAGGTTAAAGAGCTGCCTATTGTAAAATCCATTGACTTGTATTTCATTTTAACAAAGAGTGAAAAAGAAAGAAGTAAGGACCTACAATAAGTCAGTGAGTCACTACTATTTTGACCAAATAGGGATCATATCAAAAATCTTGAATGAGTTCAGTTAAGCATTAGGAATATTTCCAATAAACAGGTCCATGAAAACCACTAACTGGTGGTTCTATTTTATGTTTATTGTCAGAGACTATATATATATTCACCCTTCACCATGAGATATCCCAGGTTTAGTGCAGCGGACAAAAACAGCTTTGCTATCTGTATATTATCCGTTCCTCCTGTGGTTGTGCTCTGCTTCTTCATACAGTGCTGGCCCCAGCAAAACTGATCTGACATCTCCAAATTGCATGGCGATGAAACCATATAACAGTGTTCAGATTTCAATTCTACTCCTTGGGGAAATATTGTTTCAAGCCATTACTCTTCATCAAGGGGCCGTCATATCCACTCTATGCAGCTATTGTCCTCCATGGCCCGTGTCTTCAGCTGTGCCCCTGAGACAATAGCATACGTGATGTAGCTGCTGAACTACTGTTATGTTGCCACAAAGGACCACAGTGCAACGATCAAGATCCTTAAATGGTGCTTGCATAGAAATTTCATCATTATTTTGGGAGTGAAATGCATCAAACACCATTCACTTGATGAGATGTTCATACGCTGAAATGGTGTAGCTTACAAAGTACTTATTAAAAAGCAGAGTGCCATGAATCACTTGGATACTGTGATCTTCCCTACTGTCTGCGCTGAATATGCTCAGTTTCAGTGCGACTGGCACAGCACCAATGATCCATGCCGCTCCCCATTCATCTTTGCCGCTCGCTCTGTGTACGGAACGCCACAAATTACAGCCCTGGTGGATCCATGCTGCTCTAATCCTCAGCAAAACTGTGAGAGGTTATATGGGAAACCCTGCCAGTTACCTTGGGGGGTGAATGATCTCTACGACCTACCCCTACTAACCCCAGTGGTCGTACCGCAATGGGAAAAGATCTGTCTCTGGTTATTATTACTTCCGCCTCCCACTAGTGGCACTGAAGATGAATCATACCTGTCAATCCTTATCCCTGGTGCAGGGAGGCCATGTTTGTTTATATTGATCGGCAGCATATGTGGCACAGCTGTTGCCAGAGGAGGCTTGTGCTGGCAGAGGTTTGTTCACGCTTTCCCTTGGCAACAGTACAGTTGGCAGGCAAGACAGCAAGCAGCACACACTTGACTAATCAATACAAACAATGAAGCGGCAAATCAAGAATAATGTTGGAGCAGCCTGAAATGGGGGAGAGAATAAAGCTTTTCATTATTCTCTGCTCAGAAATCATTTTGTTTTGGGTTCTTGTAAAATGTGTTTTCATAATGCTTAACTATTCTTTGTGTTATTCTTTCTCTCTCTGTGTTTAAAGGAATAGGAACAATGGATGCATAGTACATGATATTTGCACATTTTTACCACATGATTGTCAGATGTCTCTCATCTGCAGATGGTTTGCATGAGAAAATCTTGCTTTTATGGCACTAGCAGCTTTAATTGTATTTATACTGTTCGTATTACTTTTATGTAAATTCACTTGCATTCATCAAATGCTGCAATTGTTATGATACGGCCAAATCAGGTTAAGGATGACCTTGAGGTGTGATTATCAAATGAAAGAGGTTTTAGCCAAAAGTCAATATACCCACATACAGTAGGTGTGTATGTTATAGTATGTGAAACTATATGAGTTCAGGGAAACAGTGGTTCACAAATGCCCTTTGTTAATAGTCTGTGCGAGTGTTCAACAAACCCTAGAAACCTTAGTGTGAAATTGTAAGTGCAAGTGTAGGAAGTGGGGCAATTTACTCAAGGTGCAGCATCTGGCAATGATTAGTGGCCATTAATTGGTGTTAACTGGTGCTACTAGTGTTTACAGAGTTGAAGGATAATTAGCTGGGGGTCAGCTCAGGGCTGAAATTAACATGTCAGAACTCTGCAGCTGTCTCATGACAACTCGGCGAGGTAGTGGCAGGGTGTTTAAAATTTTGTTGGCAGGGTAGTGTAGGATTATGTGGATGGCTGTGTGTGTGTGTGTCATGTGGATTATTATGGGTATTTTACTGAGTGAGTCAGTTGGTTATTGTGTGTGTGTCTGTGTCTGTGTCTGTGTGTGTGTGTGTTGTTGTGTTTGGGATAGGCTAAATAGAGAAAGACTAAGTGTTTATGTGTCTGTCCTGGTGTGGATCACCACATGAGTCAAAGAGACAAAAATTAAGCACCTCAAAAATAGCTCTCAGCATGGTCCAGGCTTGACTTGCCAGAATAAACAGTGAAAAGAAATACTCTAGCCTAGTCAGCCAGTCTGCAGTGTGTCCATGGGGGGACCTATAGAAGAGATCCAGCTGCAGCACCTGCATAAACACTAAAATTCAGTGTGGGCAGCCACCACACACAGCTGGGGACAGAGGCAAGCACTGTGCTGGGGAGAATGAAGTTGACACTGCACTCCGATTGGAGTTTGTTGTGGAAAGCAGATGCACCACATGTATCCAAAAGGGCAGACATTTAACTAGCTGTGAATGAGGGGGACAGAAATAGGCACACTAGGCACTGCTACTAGACATCATCTATTTTGGTTGTATCCATCACAGTACAGGAGCCCTGGAGGACGAGGCACCACTTTGTGGAGGCCAATGGAGATCCAAATAAAGAGTCTAAAAAACAAACTTGAATTTAACACCAGTGTTGATGACACATTTTTCCAATAGCCACTCAATGGTAATTTAAATAAAATTACTGAATGATTTCAAGTCAGTGGAAAAAGTCAATCTTCACTCCACCAGAACAAGGTTACATTTTTTGATACTTTCTCTTTTCCCCTCCTCTATTTACAACTGCGGAAATCAAGAATTCACGATCGGCCAAGTCCTATATTTCACTTGCAAAGCCCATCAAGCTTTCTGTTCTCACATGGCACACATGCAGTTTATAACAATAACAGGAGAAGCTTTTCAGCCGGAATTTTTTCGAAACAATAGATCCTCGATTTCAGCCAGCAAAAGACAAAAGCAGGCTTCTAATTCCTAGGCAGTGACGATTTGTCAGGTTGGAGGAGAACTCCGCTGTACCTAGCTAAATAATTAAGCTAATGTTTGCTCCATGAGTTGCTAGAAAAGAGCATCTGACTGACTTTTTTAAAAACCCTCTTAAAGGGACATAAATAGGCACTTGATGGCTACATATGTAATATTGTATAAATAAACTGAACTAAAGCTGCATGTACTGGTTTAATTTTTTATAAAGATAAACACAAGCTTGAAATAGTACAAGTTTCCGTACCTATTGGTTTTGTCTTTTATTCTTAATTTTATTTCCAACCTGGACCTTCACTGCATACGGTTCTTCTCAAGTCTTTGCCAACTGCTGCAGATGACAAAGGGATGTCTGCTGTGATAGCACTGACACATCCGAACCCTCCCCACACAGCGGAGGATAACTCCCAGCCATCAGTCGCTATGCTCCAATACAGGATAATGACTGGAGCGAAACGGGACTAAATCCATTGTATGATAACTTATCTCTGTAGGTCTGTGGGACATTTTTTCTTATATGAGGCCTTGCGTTTCATAAACCCTAAATTCATTTCACTCTGTATCTGTGCTGATACAGTTTCCCTGTCAATGAGAGGGAACTCTGGGGCTGGGAGATAGAGAGGGGAAGAGAATTCACCGCACACTGCAGGCATAGCGGGAAAACCGAGATAAGAATATTAAACAGGAGAAAGAATTGTGTCTTCTCTACCAAACCAATAATATCACTGAGGATCGGAATGAAAAGGGAACTCTCAACTTCAGTCTCTAAGAATTCATATGACAGATTTTAGAGGGTAGAGTGTGTTTTTATGTATGAGCATATGTGTCTTTCATGTAAGACATTGAACTGTAAACATTGTTTTATGAAATGCTAGTTTTATTTTAATTATGGAACATCTTTTGAAAGTGTGTCAATTAGGGCAATCTGAATAAACTAAAACTAGAATGTCAAGAAGCATCTTGGTCTGACTCTGTGCAATGTTTATTTTAGGCTGACCCAGGTGAAAGTTGACATAAGAGAAATATGGTTAAATTTTTGGTCATTAAACTTTTACCTCTGGCAGAAATGCATGATCAAATTTGCAGTTGATGTGAAAATGGCATGAAATGTTGATGAATGTACTGGCAGCATGTTCATAACGTGAGTGCAGCACACATGGATTATGGTGTTTGAGTTTTGTTGAGTTGTGTCTGCATGCATATTTTTTTTGATGATGTATGTAGCAGAACAAATGCAAAGAATTCATAATCTCACATGCCTCAGACACAATACTGTACAGTCTGACGGAGATTGTAGCTAAAATTTTGTTTCTTGTTTGATCCGTCTCATTATCACATACAATAAACCTGCAAGAACTCTATTATCATACAGTGTGTAGGGGTCTTAGGTCTCCTTTAACAACTGGTTTATTATCTGCATATAACAACATTTTAAACAAGTGGATTATGGTTCTTATCTGTGTAAAAGCATTTTGTTGATGTTATTGATCACTACCTTCCTTCAAAACATTTATAGTAAGACATGAAGACTTAGAAAGACAATCTTGCTGTTTACAACTGACACTCAGTCAGAAAATTAATCAGTCCCCCTGATGATGACTGCAAATTGCCCAAGATTATGTTGACATGTCTTCATTGCTGCATAGAGGAGGAGGCAGTGGCAGCTCTGTTGCCATTTAGCCTGCCAATGGCCCCAGGGGATTCTTCTTCTCTAGCATTCTTTTTAATGTCTGGCAATTAAAGGCCGTCTAACTGCCTGAGAGAGGGAGAGATAGAGACAGAGAGGCGTAGAAGGAGTGTGGGTGAGTGTAAAAGAGTGAGGTTCAAAGAGAGAGTCTGGGAGGAAGACACAAGATAAATAAGAGAAAGACGTAATGATAGACACATGCACAAATAGATCTCAAAAACCAGATGATCTTGTTAGGAAAACTGGCCAGGCTTAACTCTGTTTGATACTGTCTCTGTGGTCTGGTCACTTAAAAACAGCAGCCTTTTGTACAGCTGAAACTCTGTTGAATTTATCAAGAGGTACTCAATCGCTGGTGAAATTTTTCACTTCACACTAACAGGCCCTGAGGGAAACCCTCTCATCTCCTCTAAAATGTTATCTATACATTACAGTAATGTGCAGAGCCCATACACTGAAACTGTTCATCAGACAAATCCATCCTGCCTGGTTTTCATTCACACAAGCAGTTGATGCTAATGCTTTCCATATCTATCAATGTGACAAGCACAGCATGCTGGTTTGTTTCACTCAACAGGAGAAATTAATCACACACATTTAGTATAACAAGAGAACATTTGAGCTCTGCATTAACTACACTCATGCTGGTGGTTTGATGGCCATGTTAAGATAACATTTTCAGGCTTTTAACAGTCCTAACTGTTCAAACTTAACTGTCAGCAGCTTCTGGCCTCGCATGCATGTTTCATGCATTTCTATAGTATAAAATTACAGCATGTAAAAGTTAAATAATGGGTTTTAAATGTACTTTCTTGTAATTTCAGACACACTTATGAAGTCTGTTACGTGAATATGCAGCACAATTTCTTGTTTCCTGGGCAGTATTTCTGTAGTTAAAAATATCATCACTGACAGATGTCATTCAAATTCATCTGAGTAGTCTATCAAGGGGCTGTGTTAAAGTGCTCACCATCAAGGAAGTCTTATTAGGCACATTATAGGCAGATTACATCTATTAGTTACTGCTGTGCTGCATGCAAATGGCATGCCCATGGGAGAGCAGAAAATCATTTTAAACTTCAATAAGTTACAAGCGGTGGCAAGTCTACCCATAATCTGCACAATGCCCCAGGCAGCAATGAGGCTGGATGCAATTAGGGGGGGGGAAATAAAATTCACAGTAAACAAAGAAAAATATAAAAAGACTGATGAAAGAGAAATGAAGATCGTGGAGTGAGATTGCCTCGTCTTTGATGAGGTCGGCTGTTGCTTCCTTTAATTGCCACAGCATAATGCTACTGTTCTCAACAAGGATAACTATGCCATTTGTTGTAATCCGACAAGGCAAGAATGACTTAAGGCCAATGTGTCAAACTATTATGACTTTTTAATTAAGAGAACATATATCTTTGTCACTTGGAATAATAACATGCTTCAATTTTAGGAAGATGCAAGGGTGCAGGCATCCTTGCATGTAGCACTCAGGAGCACTAAACATCTTTGAGATGATCTTTTGCAATGGTGGAAAAAATATTACCACACAACAAAACGCTCAATTACAAGTCAACGTCCTGCTCTCCTGCAGATTTGATTATATACGTGTAATGGCAATAAAACATACTTTAATACCTGGGTAAGGAGCTTGTTTTCCAGCTTTCACTGAGGAAAAAAATCCATAGTAAATTTTAAGTATACTGTAATTCAGGCTTTAAAAAAATGTAGCCCAAGTCTTTGGCCAATCACAGGTCTTTTCAGGGAGAGAGACCATTCCTATTGGCTGTGTTACAAACGCAGATGTCCCTTCAGATGCCGGTGAAAACCTGATTCAATTGCAGAAAATCCTGCAGAAAAAGTTGCTATTCCAGCACAGACAACAATTGTCTACTAATTTAAACAAAAGAAGACAAACTTATCAAATGGAAAGTCTAAAAGAGTACACTCAATACTAAAAGAGTACTCACAATAAATGCAATAAAAAAAATAGTCAATATCGATAAAGCATTTTAGATATGAGGAGACCTTTGAGGAGACTTCATTAATAATATCTACATGTGTTGCAGTGGTTAGTTAGGTTGTGTCATGGATCTATCACACCCTCTTAGAATACGTCCTTGTGCTTAGACTTACTATGAAAGCAGGCGATGAGAGGCTGTATTGAATATTGCTAATAATCTAACCTCCTGCAAGCCATGACATTAGCCAAAGGCTAATCGAATCACATTATATCGTCTCAAAAGGCTTTACAGGTCCACACATTTGCAAAGAAAACGGGATGGTAATTTTCATAGAGTTGCTCCTATACAGTAGAGCATTCGGATCACAGTCACAGTCGAGATGATAAAAGCTTTTTCCTGCACATATGAAGCGCTGCATATGACTGAGTGGGGAGAGATGTAGGAAGAGAGTTGCATTTTTCTAATTCTTGCTTTTTTTAAATTTTTTTATTTCTGCCTACCCTAGCTCTAAGTATCAAAAGTAGAAGTGAGAGATGTCCGTGTCAGTGTTGTGATATTATATCACAATTGTATAGTATTGTAGTTATCATATTTTGGTATCGTGACATTGTAAAGCACATGAGTAAATATATATATTTACTATTATTAACTATTTCATAGTTTTCACAATACATCATAATATTAACAAGAACTGGCTTGGCTTAAAATAATAATATTTCCTACAGATTTGGTGATCCAGGAGGTTTTTTTTTTCTTAAAATAATAATATTTCCTACAGATTTGGTGATCCAGGAGTTTTTTTTTTCTTAAAATAATAATATTTCCTACAGATTTGGTGATCCAGGAGTTTTTTTTTTTTTAAATAATAATATTTCCTGCAGATTTGGTGATCCAGGAAGTTCCCAGTCTTTAAATAAATAGCGGTGTCCCGACTATCAAGTCGTCACGTGCTCTCCCGGTGTTTTTGCGTGAACGTTCCGCCCCGTCTTCATGCTATTGGTCAACTCGACAAATACCCGCGTGTGATTGGAGGAAGAGGCTGTCTGTCACTAGTGATGACGTGAGAACCAGGAACTCGGAGTGGGAGAGGTGGTGTGTTGGCGTTCTGGACAAATTTGGATCAAAGTGCACTAAAACTGTCTGCTCTCTCGTCGTGCGTGTTCACATACAGCAGTCAGGAGGAGAGACCGCTGCATATTTTGTCGATAAACAACAACAGTAACGTTAAGTAAGTATCTTCGTGAATGCAATGAGTGAAGGCTGCATGTAGTCAGTCACATCTCCACTGGGATGCTTTATGTTTTGAAGAGTAGAATGATAACACACATTGGCTGTATAGGACCATGTTTGCTACTGCAGAGAGAGAAAAACAAACTATAATACTTGCGTGTAGTCTGCCAATAGTACAGTCAGTTGGTTATTTTTCCACACTGACAGATATCAAACTGTATAATGCCCCCAAACACCAAGTAATGCCATAAAAGCTGCATGTACCTGCACTCATTTCCCATTTTATCAGGTTCACCTTGGTGAAACTTATGCAAGCTAATACAGCTGACCTAAAATAAATCCTGCCTTAATAAAAGTTAGTATTTGTTAATATAGGTGTTAAAGGTATTATGATAAGTGTGTTGAAAATATTTTGTTCACTGAAGACTAAATAGTAATTATTAATTAAATCAACACCTGTCTAAAATAGTTTAAACAAAACTGAAGATTTTAACCATTATAACTGTTGTATCCGACTAGAGATGTTCCCAATAAAGCGGCAGCTGAGTGTATTTTCTCCCAGTATTACTCCATGGCCATGCTCTTGTTTAGTCTGCATGGCTTCTACTCTTTCAGTGCAGTCTTTAGTTGGTAAGATAAACAAAGTGACAGTGTACATTGATTGCTGTGCATGTAAAGGAGTTCTTCAGACTTTATTTTTTGCTGTTGCATTTATGGTAACAATTTATTTGTGATGATAAAAGCTTAGAGAGTTTGGACATTTCTGGTTTAGTTACAACAACTATCACTAAAAGCCATCATTAAAGTATACTTGACAGACCTTGTTTAGGCTTCCAGTAAATTGAGGTTGTTATTGACTCGAACGTAATATCATCCATGCATATAAAGTGCAAAAATGGACAATATCGTTTTATAAGCACCAACAAGTGATCTCTGCTACGCCTTACCATAAGTTAACGTCAACCTAAGTCTAGCTATGAGAAAGATTACCTGATGGTGTATTACTTCAACACAACACCTGTTAACACCTCACTCAATGGTCAAGATGATTGAAGATACCGAAACAAGGATTTATTCATGTTATATCGTGTGTAACTTAAGTAAATCATAACACATCAGGAATGGAATCAATCAGCAGATGCTCCACTTCAAAACTTTGAGCCATGACAAAGGCTAAAATTGTGCCCACAACAGACGAGGTAAGGCTTGTTTTCAGCCTAGCTGATGGGGAGAAATGCCTTTTGGTCTGTATTGGCCTAACCCTAAACCTAAGCAGTTTTTGATCACTTGAGGCTGGTAAAGAGAAATGAGGAGTCAGCAATCAATGAATCAATGTAAAACAGTCAGTAAAATAGGTCTTAAAAAAAAAAAAAGTGAATCATTGCAAACGCAAGAGGTCATTCAGCATATAAGCATAACTGTACAAAAAATGTTGTAATGTCGTTTGAGAGATTAGCTGCAGACAAATACATGCTCTCACACACACACACACACACAACCAAACGCACGGTCCCTTTTCTGTTTATGTCGGGTGTAGATTAATATCCTCTAACACATCTGTTGTGGAATGACCACAGAGGCGTCAAATGTGTTGCTACTGGCAAATTAGATGTAATATTGTGAATTTGCTGCACAGTCCAACACAGCTGGCAAATCTGAGAGACTACTGTGTCCAACAGTAAACATTACATTTTGACAATATCCTCTCTTCCCTTTGTCTACCTCTCACTTCCTTTAATTAGCTGACTCTGGTTTCCAACCGCTGGAGAACAATAGCTGTGCATACATCCTCCTTCTCTGCTGGCACTAGCAACGTTTGAAATGTTTTTTTTTTTTTTAGTGTAAGGTAAAATTCAGGTCTCCCAAGGCAGCAGTCTCCCATGAGAAAGTATCAGTCAGCACAAGCAGCCAGCCACGCTCCTTGAACATGCTAATTCAGACTCTCTCCTCTATTCCCTGGCTGCACCTCTAGACTCGTCACCACTCCTTTTCTTCTAGGATGAGCACAGACACTTTTCTCCTTTTGTATTTGCCTCTCTGTTCTGCCCTGTGCAAACTTGCTTACCCATTTCTCTCCCTTTTACACTTGAGCATGCATTTTTTTAAAAAAAAGTTATAATCAATTATCATCAGCAGGACTTGACATATACTGTGCATTATTTGTCACAGAGTACTGTGTATAGCTTTCAAATGAATGCTCCAGTCCTTCAGAGATAGAACAGATTAGAGGGACTTGAGTTTCATCACAGACTCTGCCCCTCCACTCATACTTGCTTTTTCCACTATTTTAAACAAAAGGCTACCATATTGATTGATGCAGTGTGTTGTGAGGGAGCCTCTTTGGAATTTAGAGCAGACTGCTCACTGAGAAATAAGCATGCTGGATGGATGCAAGAAACACCCACCCACCGAGGTTTAGCACTTTGTGGAGAAAAGTGTTACACCGGCGTAGTTATTTCTGGCCACTTTACAACTAAACTTAGATGTAAATGTGCGGCCCTTTAGACTGGCATTTAACATGTCACATGTTGAACATAAGGATACTATTTGTAGTATTCCTCGCTCTTTCTCCTCATATCTTCCCTGTGAGCTGTTGGGGTAATCAGAGAGAGCTCATGGTGTGAAGGGAAATGGTGTTACACTGAATAAGATGGATAGGAAATACACACACTGTGAATGTAACACACATGGAAGGTGGTGAGAATTAATTGAATTATGTCTAGCAGATGTATGTGAAAGATAAACCATCTGCCTGATGAAAACTGACTACTCCTCTCTATATAATTGTGTATTAACTTGAATCCATCCCGCAGATTTCACAAGTTATCTCAGGCTATGGTAACTGGAATGAAGCTATATCCGTATTTGATTAAACTAAATGATCAGGTGTAATACTGAGACGCAGCTGCAAAACTCTGACTCGGAAGGTTGTTTTTTTTTCTTCTCTTTTCTCATCAGGCTGAAGAAGGAGAATGGGGAAGAAGGATGCCAGTGCGACCAGATTACCAGTTGATCACTACCGCAAACAGATTGGTGAGTCTTCATCCATCCTAGTGCGGACTAATTAACTTGTTGACCAACAGTCAACTAATCAAATTACAATATTTGATGTTGTTGGTTGATTTGATCATCGGTTACATCGGTAGGAACATTAGTTGAAACAGATCTAAACAAATGCTCTAATTGCTTTGCTTTGTTTCATAACAAAATAAATTCTCTGGGCTCTCAGGGCTTTTTAGATAATTAATGATTGATAGTTTAATCAAAAACATAATCAATGTTTTAACTGACAATTAAAACAGTAAGTTCTGTAAATGAGTTCATGATGCTTTTTGACAGATGAGACTGGTCTTCAACGTGTTGTGTAACTCTGTTTCAACAAAAATCATAACTCAGCGTTTGATGTGGGCAATTTCACCACAACACAGTGATCGACTCAGTGTTCTCTCATAGAAACAAGCTAATGTCACAGTTGATAAATCACACATGACACTATGCTGCAGTAGCTTCACATATATCCCAAGCTGCCCAAGAGCACAACTCTTTTGAAGACCTTTATCAATGTCGGCTATGCAAGAATTAGCATAATCTCTTTGCACAGTCCTGGAGACCTTTCCAATTTGTATTGGATTGAAAAGAAACTTTAACCAGACCCACTGGATTCAGCGCTCAAAAAACTGCCCCTTTGATATCATGTCAGAATCTGTTTTGTCAAAGTTAAATACCACTCTAATCCTGCGGTATTTTGTTTCCCCATCTTTCCCCTTACATCACAAAGGCCTAACTAAGGCAATATGGTCGGTATCAATCAAAAGTTTGGTCCCCTTTAGCGTGCCAGCTGTGGTTGCTTGAAGATCACAGCTCATATCATGCCTTTTTGTTTTTGTTTTCCTCTTGTGGAGCAAAACCAAAAGGTCGCCATTGGCAAAGCTGGATAATTGTGAGCAGCTATGAGTGACGCAAACACAAAGGGAAGTTCTGTTCCCCTTATAGGCTTAAAATTTTTACTTCCAATCCCAGGACAGGCACATTGTCTACATGAAAAGTGACTAAATTGTCTTATTAGAGACAAAAGGCACCCAGTTTTGGTTCCAAGACAAAAAAGAGTTTTGCACCAAATGGAGTGAAACTCTCAACGAAGCCTAGTAAAGTATCTTTACCGGGAACTTATACGAGCCTGAAATAGCTGAGGCAAAGGGCAGGAGTTTCTTCATAGACATGCAACAAGCTCAGCTGAGGAGAGTGAAACAATCTAGAAGATGAAAGTTGTTAAATTAGCAAGGCACCAAGTATATGCTGGGTGTCTCCACACTGGAGAACTCTGGCCATGGGGAGTCAAAGACACATTAGATTCAACACACAAGAGGAGAACTTAGATGACCTCAAATTTAACTTCTTAAGCCCTAATCAAAGAGACACTCTGCAATAATGACTCTCTCAGCACATTTAAGATTCACATTTTGTGGTCTATCGTAACCATTTGACATCTTATTCTAAAGATACTGGCGATCGTGCTAAATGGACATTAATCAGGAGGATTCTGACACTCGACCCGCTTCCTTGTTAGGACATGTTATCATTGAAGTTGTTGTCTTGACTAGAGGAGTAGAAACAAAATATACCTGTCTCAGTAAAATGACTGACTTCTTTCTATACCGTTCTTGTGTTGCTCAAGGTTAGCACTGTTAGCTTTGTTAGCACTGTTACCATGGCTATGGTTTTTGATGGACTAGCGGGGCAGTGGCCTCGGCTCAGGAAGTAGAGCTGTCGTTAGTAATCTCAAGGTGTCCGGTTTGATTCCAGGTTGTATACATTTTATTACTTTTTCAAATCATTCATCATATTATTATCATCGTATCAATTATTTATATTATATTAACAGACAAGTTGCTGTAAATGATGTAAAACTGCTTTGAGTGGAAACATGCAAAGTTGCTGAAACTTAAAACTAGATTTGTATTTGTAAAGTGTAATGTAATTATTGTTATTTTTTAAAATGGTTTTTATAAAGTAATAACAGGTTGAATGAAGATGGATTTTATGTCTTAAAGACTTCACGCCCCTTTGGTCTTAATGAAAAAAAAACATACCTTCTTGTTTTCTTTAATTCATCAATTAAAATGTTCTGCACTAATCCACATCCTCCCTTCTGAAGATGGTGTCAGCTATGGTATTGTTCTGGTCCCTGTTGGCCCTTGGTGATTCACATCCTCTGATTATTCCAGCTTTTCTATTTCCTGGTGTCATTAGATGGCCCAAGATAAGGCACATGATAGCCTGTTGAGAAATGTCTCTGTCTTGTTTACTCTACATTGCTATAAGTGTTGGGGTCTCATAAAGCAGCATGACAGTTGTATTTGTTTTTATAGTGGGGCAGACGAATAGGATAATTTAGCCCACAGGTATCCCTTAAACATGTGCTATTGTGTAAAACCCAGCAGGTTCAACAAATGAGAGACCGACATAACATAACATGCTCATCTCCCACTGTCACATCCCCTACCAAGGGTGCAGGAAAGTCTTGTTTTTTTTTCCTTCCCATTTAGTGGTTTGTTTCTCATCAATTCAAAAATATGTAATACGGGTGTCAGGGACACTGGTCCTCTATTTTCCTCCTCCTCCCTCCAACCCCTCAATTTCTATCATTTTTTCCTTCTTTTTGAAAAGAATGGCCATCAGGCAATTTCAGTGAACCACTGTTTAACAGAAAGGGTCGAAAACAGAGAGAGGAGAGAAAAAAATGTCGGAGAGGAAAATGAAATCTTCTAAGATGGCATGGGGCTGGGTCTTTTGAGAGCTGGAACGGCCACACATGATAATTTGAAGTCATACTAAGGTGGCTTATTCATGGTACATCAGCAGAAGTCCAGGCTGGTTGTTGAGCTGTACCATCATCTCTGCTGGAGTGCTTTTGTCATGTCAGATGGCCATCAAGGGGCCACTGTTGACACTCTTTAAATACCGTTATTAGGCCTCTTTTAATTGACTCTGCCAAGCTGCCCTCAAGAGAGGTAAAAAGCTATAGTGTTCTTACATGGAAGTGCATGTACATGGAGTGACCCTCTGTTCAAATAATGATTGCTGCTGCACTTGACTATGACACCAAAAATTTCCAGTATGGCAATTTGGAAATTATTGGCTTTAGAAAGACCAGAAGGAATATTGGAAAGGAGATCAAAACAGATCAAAATTGTACTTGCAATAAAATGTGAGAAACTGGTATGTAGGTGAAGTTTTTCACACGCATCTATAGGCAGTTATAGTATATCATCAAAGTATAGTTTTTAAGTTTGTTGATAATCTACAGTTAGTTGTTCAAAATATATGCTGTAGTGTTACTGTAAATCTAACATGAATTTCACGATTTTGCCTCCCCTCCCCTCGCCCCACATGATACAAAAGCATAAATATCTCCCATGTGTCTGACATCAGCCGTCTAGTTCCACTACCATGCATCCTGGCAGATGCCAGTGATCCGCACCATGTGGTCACTGACCACATGGTGGTCGCCATGCCACATAGACACAGAGGCAAAGCAAAGCATGAAGAACTGTCAGACACGCTGTCAGCGTGTAGCCCGCTTTGTCCCAGGGCTCTCAGAGAGCACTGGATGGTGGTCTGTCAGTCCAAATCACCCCATCACTCTACATGTAGGGCATATGCAGGATGGCTAGTCCCTACAGACACAAACATACACACACATACTTGATCAGTATGTTTATGTTTTTCTGGACACACTCATGTTTATTGAAATTTCGGCTTCATGTACCTTGTAAAAAATTACTGCTCTGGCTGGACTTTATGTAGACCAACAAACTGTGTTTTTGAAGCCAGGATTAAGGACTTGACATATAAGGTATGTCAAGGAGAAACTATAGGAGAAACTATAACACTATCCAAGATGGTTTCCTGCCTGTCAAGCCCATCGAAATATTAACATTGGGTAAAGGGAAGCTTGAATCTCTGTTCAGTACCACCCATTAATAGTGTTTTTCCCATTCAAAATGAGGCAAAGGTTGCATAGAAAATAAGAACAAACAACTATCAACTTTTTTCTTTCTATTTTTAACTAGGACGCAGTCTCTCCTTGTTGACACAGTACCACACAACTAAGTCTCAATCCGGTGGGCATGACAACAACAAGTAATTCATAAGGGCAACTAAATGTTATCCTCGTGTTTCCAACATCTGACACAATCTCACTGAAAGAAACCATTCAGGAATCAGTAGTAAACAGAGAAAATAGTTGATGTGTAGCAGTGGTACTGCTTACTCCCCGCTTACTCATCTCTCTCTTCCCTCTGAAGTGGTCGTGCTGTTCTGTATTTTGCTTTCTTACTGCTTCTTGTTAGTAAAGTGAATTCTGCTTTTAAGCAAATCGTCCATGTTGTTTTTTCACTCTGCATCACTGTGGAGATCACTGTTGCAGCTACAGTTGGCAGGAATGCATTTAATGTAATATCCTGACATAGGTTTTATTGCTACTGATATGGTCGGCTGTGGTAAAAATACAGTAGTAAGCGCATATCTTTAAGCAGGAGTATATACGGCACAGAGATCAGCAAGTTTTTTTTTTTCCTTTTTACCACTGGTGTTTCTTTTCATTTAGACAACCTGTGTTACACTTAGATGTCTACCGCTCTTCTAACTTCACTTTAATGGCCAATTTGTGTGACACACAAATCACATACCTTTCCCCTAGCCTTCCCTTGAGTGCTCAATCACATGTGGCTAATTTTAGCTAATATCCCCTTCCTGTCTTGGTATGCCAAGCCGTACAATAGCCAAAGATAAAAACTAATTTCTCCTCAGTCTTAATCAGACACCATGAAAACCATAAAACATTCATCCAAGGGAATGTACAGTAAGTAAGGTGTGTGTGTGTGTGTGTGTGTGTGTGGGTGTGTGTGTGTATGTATGAAAGGGGGAGGTGGGCACTCTCCTCTTGTCCTTTTGACATGAAATCAGTGATGACTTCAATGAAGGGTACACTTAGGAAAGCCTCTCAGCAGGCACTCTGGGCTGCCTTACAAGGGCTAATATTTCTCTGAGACACGTCACTGTCGTCGCTGCACAGGAGGACAGTGATGCCTTTTCAGTGTGTCAGGCAGAAGCAGGGAGGGATGGGAGGATGGCGTGTAGCACAGCGCAGGTAGATAATTGGTGACAGAAAGTGTCTACAGTACTGGTGCAGCAAGGGGAATAGCAGTGACAAATGTGTGTGTGTGTGTGTGTGTGTTCACACAAACAAAACAAAAAAAGAGAGGCAACAAGAGGCTTTCAGAAGTGCACCACTGTAATACAAGAACATGACAATACCTTACACAGACTGAATTCTCTGGCATCTCTTTTTCATATCAGCTATTCATATTCTTACTTTGTGTAATTAGTCTGATTTTGCTCTTATTAAGTATTGATTCTTACCAGATGGTTATGGGTGTATTGGGTTGTGATGAATTTTTGCTTATAGACGTAATTTCTCCATTTAGACTTGGAACATGTTTGGCTCCATAAATGAGGAAAGAAAAACTGCACAGGTGCAGGTAATGGTGACAGTTTGTGGGAGATGTTGTAAATGCTTAAAAATCTGTGCCTTTGAAATTCAAACCTCAGCTTGCTTAAGTTCTGACGTTCTTCTGTCTTTGAGTATCCTTGGGCACAGAAAAGGTAGTCCTACCTTGAGGACACGGAGTGTCAGAAAAATCAAAGTAGAAAGTAGAGCTTATTCAGTTGTGGGTTTCATTTTTAAAGCTAAGTGTACAGCACGGAGATCATGGATTTCTGCAATTCATTTACACTGGGTAACATGGTTTGCATCAGGGATACTAATAATTAACCATCAACTGACAATAATTGTAACAGATTAATACTATCAGACCTAAAACAGTTAGAAAATATCAATGTTGCTTTTATATGAGTGTTTGTACAAAATATACAAACAATGTAAAGCAGCAGTTAACTAGCAGAGTTAACGGAGTTAAATTAGGGATAGAGTTAAATGAGATAGAGGGTGCGATGTGGGGTCATCTGCTGCAGTAGTAGATGGAGCTCACACCCTGAATACTGCACATCCTCAGTGGCTGCAGTGGTGGCGGTTGCAGGTACACAGCACGTCCGTATTGGACTGCAAGAAGAGCGTGCCTGCGGCGGCGGCGGTGGGTGCAGCCAGCAGGGGCGTGCAGCTGGACTTGAGGTGGATAAGCTAGACAAAATGAACCCCTCTTCAGGAAATTTTTTTTAATGGATCACAGACATTCATCCATTCTAAATATTATATTTTAAGCTCGTCAGTGAACTGTTAAGAAACAGTTGACGAGGGTCAGCTATTCTACATTAGCATCCCTAGTTTGCACTTTCAGTTATCATTACTATACATGAGTAATGGTGTTTCCTATATCCTGGAAATGAAAATAAATAAAGGCCCAGTCACACGGTCATAAAAAACAGTGAAACCAATTAATTGGAATGGAATTTCAGTGACCAGTATATTTACTCACAGGGTAGAAGAAAATCTGCATTTTTTTTTTTTAGTCCAAAGAAAAACTTTGGTTAAATTTGCTAATTTGCACCATTGACCAATAGCCCGTGTCACCAAGAATCTCGCATCACATTTTTGCAAAGGGACACGGTTGAACTTCCCATCCACTTTCTGGTGTAGCCATCTATCACTGTTTATAGCAGCCACGTGACGTCAGGCCAAGTTAAGCTTCAGCAATTCTCTGCACATTAATTGTAAAATACAGTATTTACTACTTTCTCTTCTGTACATTTACTTTTACACACTTCACAATCTAGCTGGGTTTCTTTATTTTGTCCTTTTTTTTCATATTGGATTAGTATTTGATGTTGCTTCCTGTAGTCTTATACATTATCACAGCCAGCCATTTGTAGTCTGAAATTCCATGCACAATTTCTGTCCATTTCTGGGTAACCTGAGGTGCCCTCCAATCAAATTTCCCCCTCTACACTTTCTGACAAGTGGAGGAGACATCCAGTGGCCCTCCTAATGAATTCCCACTAGCTCACTGTCTGCTCCTGGCAACATACTCCCCATTTCTATTAGCCCTCCACTGAGTCAGAAGGAGGTGAACAAGGCGTCTGTGACCAGGAGGGATGGAGAAAGAGAGAAAGATATAGCAATTGAGTGCAAGATCTGGGAAAAAGAAGTAGAGGAAAATAAATTGAATAAGTAAAGGTGTGTGTGTGCTGAGACAGAGCAGCTGCTTAACACCGTGCTAATGGTCATCTCCTCTCTCCTCCATGGCTGTTCCCAGAAGAGGAGAACCTCTGCTCCCCAAGAGACATGATACTCAGTGGTACGCAGCTCTGTCTATTTGTGTTCAGTATCACAACACACACACACACACACACACACACACACACCTACCTCCTTACCCTTTCTGTCTAACTAATTCTCACTTTTGCCTTGCTCACAATCTTTCTAGATGGATATGGACACTGTCTTACCTCTCCTTCTTCCATCTCTTGTTCTCTCTCCCAATGTAAATTGCAAGAGGCTGAATTGGCTGGGAGTAAAAACTGCAAGCAGCCTCCACATGCCACATTGCCAACTGAGAAAACCTCGAAGCTGACCCCGGGGTTTGGACTCTCCCCGGGGTCAGCTTGTGAGGAATATATGTGTGTCTCTCACACACACACACAAATATTCTATATATATATATACTGTAATTTATGAGGACTGCTCATTTATCTCCCAGCCAGTAACTTAAATATTAACCATCTGAACCTCATGCCTGACCTCAGTTTTCACCTTAAACTTGACCCAATCCAAAGTGTAAATATAACCCTAAACTAAAATACAAAAATAACATCTTTTTTAACTAGAACGAACGAACAAACAAACGAACACACACACACACACACACACACACACACACACACACACTGTTCAGCAAGCTGTTGCCTTTCCACCCTATTGTTAGCAAAGTTCCTTTTCCTGCAGTGTGTTGTTTCTAATTAGACCAAGACAGCCGGCTCTGCCTCATGTGAAACACACTCACTCACATAAACACACATGCTTTGCCAGGTGGCCGGTTTGCCCACAAGACTCACCCTTGTGAGTTGAGCCCATGGGAAGTCGAGCAAGCACAGGTGAAGTGTGTGCAGCTCAGGCCAGAAAAGATTCTTTGTATTTTGAATGCACGTGCAGATCGCAACCTGTGGGGGAATTTACTTGTACAAACTGTGAAATTTCAATTCTACATTTAGCCTTTTTTTTTCACTAGCCTCACTTTAACTACATGACATTAAATTCTACAGCAGCCATTACTCTGATTAATTTTCTTGTTATTTGGTTGGTTGTTTAGAGTTTATGTGAGACAGCTATTGTTGCTGAACTTGCAGCAGAACTTAAAAATGAGTCGAATATCGTTTCTTTAATCTTTACAAAATGGAAGTTTAAGGTGACAAGTTGCGGTTTCTACAGGCGTTTTCTTAGGGACTATTTCTTCTTCCCAGAGTGTGTGTTTGCCAAGGGACAATAAATGAAACCTGTTACTAAAAATGACAATTTCTCAGTCATTTGATTTGAGTGCCCCAATTATTTTCTCTCTTTCAGGTAAGCAGGACTACAAAAAGACAAAATCAGTCTTAAAGGCCACACGGTTGAAAGCTGAAGCAAAGAAGAATTCTTCTGGATTCAGGGTGAGACTGACTTTAATTTCTCTTTAGGACTACTGAAGTCTGTATCCATATGTCTACTGTCTATCTTGGCCCATCTGCGACTCTGCTTGTCTGTCTGTCTGCCAACCAACTTCTTTCCATTTGTCTGTCTATCTGCCGTTTCGAGAGCGTGTCTCACTAGGTCACTTTTCATATCTCAGGCTCTTCCAACGTATTGTAGGTCTTACGGGAATGCAACAATATCTATCTACCTGAAATGATCTGATGTGGTTCCCTGCCTATCCTTTAAAGATTTGTACAAGTGTTGAAAACTATCACTGGAAAAAGGATCCAATGGGAGAGTCCTCTACAGAATAAAGTTTACAATACTCTATCATGTCTACAAAGTCATAACACAGCTTTTTAACACATAATGAATTCCTGGAAGGATTGAAATTCAAAGATTTTCTTGTTCTTTTAATAGTAAAGGAGCAATGGAAAGGGGCATGAAGAGACAGTGAGGGGGAAGTGAGAAATATAACAAACTGAGAAGAAAAAAATGACAAGATAGACAGAGTTGAGTAAAGTGAAAGTAAAGGGAGGTGAGGGTGTTGCTGGGATAGAAAAGAAAAGTGTCTTTGCTTTGCCACACTGCAGCGACTAGAAGCTGCTGTGCAGGCAAAGATGGATGACTCCGCATTTATCACTCTGGCAAATGTGACACCGCTGTTTATGCTTTTCCGAAGTCAGTTGGCTTACGAACAAACAGTTTTACCATTTGAAGGTTTCTCCATATAAAGTTAGCCCTTGCCAATGAAAAAGCTTGTGAGTCTTCCTTTATAAGTTCTCAAATCCTCTTTGAAACTGCAAATACCATCAGAATGAATGAATGATGAAATCAGGTCCGCAGTGATTTTACAGCTGTCAGAAGTGAAAATCAGTTGCACAAAAACATAAATCACAGGTTCAAAATGTTTGTTTTTTTCTTTGCTTGTTCATTTTCCTTCGTGGCATTGAAAATTGGTTCTGTTTACATCAAAAGCCAAAAGGCGTCACTTCCTCAGTAAGCTTCAGTTGGCACATATACACAGAGATGAACAAATCATAGTGAGGATTAAACACTGGGTGAAATGGTCAGGTTTTAAAATATGCATCTCTTAGACACGCAAGGCCTCATTAAGCACGTCTTTAATCCAATTAGATTAGTCCATATCTTGAAATATTGATATTGCTCATGAATAATTCAGGTTTTTCATGCCCAAGACGAGGGGGAATTTTCAGAGGTCGGATTAAAAATACCTCTGGGACGAGCATATTAAACTGACTTAGACCCTTTGGCCCCAAGTTCGATTGAAATTCATCCCAAATGTAATGGATATTTGGTCACGCTTGCTTTCCCATCGAGTCCTTTTTAGCCCCATATAAAGTTGTGATAGTAGAAAGCCCCCCTCTCTGTCTCTGAACCTTTAGTCGACAGCATTGATTTGGCTTCTCTTCTCTTCTCTTCTCTCCTCTCCCTCTTTCACCATGCCCCTGGTTGAGATGCCGGTCTCAGATGCAGCTGGCATCTTAGAAGGGCCAGCAGACATGCGGGCACAGAGAATCAGGCAGATGCCAGGGCAGGCTGTCTTGAGGCTGTCCTAGTAGCAGGGCAGTCTAGGCATGTTGGCAGAGACAAGGATGAAGAGACTCAAAAGGGAAAGTGAAAGAGGGAGAACTCCTGCCCCCACAACAGCGCTCAGTCGTCAGGCATCACAAAACGTTGACCTCAGCAGTGGCGGAAACCAGCCACTTGTTGTGACTCAACGTGTTCCTATGAACACGTTGAGTCACAGTGTGTTTACAGAAGTGGGTTGTTGCTGCCCGAATGCAAGCGTGGACATATTTCCTGTCCAGCTGCTTCAAAATCTGGATGGCATGGGGTCACAACAGCAGAGTTAAAACAACTGGCAGGCAGTCAGCTGCAATCTCTCCTCAGTTTGCCCAGAGAAGAAAAAGAAGAAGATGTGCCTTCGAAGTAGCTCCAGCGCACTCGCTTGCAGCACAGGAAACAAGCCTGCTGCCTTGTCTAATTGGCACACTAGCCTTCTGTTCAGTCTTCCTCGGTCCTCGCTAAGCCTAGAAAGTTGGGAAAAAATTGCTTGTGGAATTGGCAGAGGATGGAGGGTACAGATAATGGCTCTGGGTATATTCCATATATCATTTGTGAATGCATGTTTATATGCTGTAAGATTATATAGAATGGGATGTTTTTTTTTTTGTTGCACGTCAGAATTATAAATATTTTGGGTATTTTTATGGTTCCACCCAATTTCTTCATTCACTTTTTGGTTCATACAAATATAATTGAAGTCATGAAGTTGCTAGATTTGACTTAAAAGAGGAATTCTGATGAACAGACTCAGTAATTGTTGAGCCATTCCTTATTTACTTTTTCAGTGTCCGTGCCGATGTTGTGCTGAAAAACCTGATTCCGAACTGTGGCATCTGCTTCAGCCTCTCACTGCAGCACACTTTTGGGTCTATTATCTGTGCTGGCCATTAGGTTTATGAGGCTCATTCACACTTGTGAGTTGGTTAGGAGCGTTGACAGATAGTACATGGGAATTAGTGGGTTTTATGGCTTTTTATGCCATTTAATTTATAGCAAGCTTTAAGAAAAAGACTCAATGAGTTGTGATAGTGGTGATAAAACTTTTTCTGTTCCTGGGGATGGCTTTTGTGCCTCTAAAGCATGCAGAAAGGGCAGGGTTCTACTGATTAAAAGAAGAGCTTCAGCAAGTTAAAATAATCAGGATGTAGCAATATTTTAATGACACATTTTCAGATTATGGTAGTTCTTTCATTGTAGGATTGTGATAACATCTTACGGTATGATACGAAACATCAGATCGGTCAATTATTTGATTAGTCGAATAGAAGAATTTAACAGCAAGTATTCGGGACAAAATGCAGAATTTGGACGATACCTCTGCAGATTTTCCATTAATTTTCCACCAACTTTGTCATCTTAAACAAATACTGTCTATCACATTACGAGCAAACAAAGGTGCTGCTAAATTTTTCTGATTTTCTTTCCTGTTCACCACTCAAAACTGTCTTTTATCAAGTAAATATACCAGACATTTGCTGGTTCCATCTGCACCTTTTGACCTAATGACTTAATGGCTGGTTGTGTATCGCTGTGACTTGTACAGATGAGACAAGCTTACCAACCGCAGCCTAAATGCACCAACACTTAGCTTGTGTCTATCTGCCACCCACATACAGCCACAAACACACTGAATCTCCCTATCTCAGTACGTAGGCGCATACAGACTGACACACACACACACACATATACACACACAAACAAACCCAGGAGGAGAATAAAAGGCGGACCAGATGAGGGGGGTGTATGCTGAGCTGTGGCTTGTCGCCAGGGTGACAGGGACCCAGCTCCCAGCATGCCGAGTGCGCTGCAGCTGTCGCCAGCGCCGAGAGAACCACATGATGAAGATGATGATGTGCTTGGGCCCCATCCAGGGGCCTCCATCAGAATGTGGGCAGAAAGGTTGTGTGTTTGTGCCCGAGTGTGTATGTGTGTGGGCGCACACAAATGTGTTTGTGAGACAAGGCGAGAGTCAACACAGTGGGCCACTCTCCTCGAAAACAATGATCTCAATCAAGTGCAGGTGCTTCCGACAACTCAAGTGTTTTCACCAAAACCCCTCCAGCTTGTTTTCATAGACAAGTCCCTGTAACCAGCTGTTCTCCCTCTCTCTCTCTCTGAAATCTGAAGCAAAGATGTAGGAGGAAAAAAAATTGATTTTAATTTCACGGGTCCTTTTGTTTCAGCGGCGATTCAACCAAACGCTCACCTGCGTCAGAAGCACAAACTTTTCTTTGCAATATTGCCGTCAGAATTACAAACGCTTCTCTTTGTCATGTTTTTCAAAGCTACAAGAGAACAGAAGAAAAAGCAGAAAACAATCAAGCCTCCGTGATTTGATAACAGTTCTCTTTTCTCCGAGGCCTAGGCAAAATAGAAAAGTAAATCAAGCGGTAGGAGCCTGGCGGTTAATATATGAAACTAAAGTGCATGAAATTTAAAAGTTTTCCAATTAAGCAAGGACTTAAAGCTGTTTGGAGGCTGCGGGGATGGAGATAAATGTGGGCTGAGGCTAATGAAGACCAATGCAGCTGATGACTAGGCACTACAACAAGTACACAGATAACTGTGGATGCTGTGACGCCTTTTAATTGTCACTCCCCTCCACCCCCACCCCCTTCGTCAGAGTAGAATTATTATTAGCCCCCCACCACCCCTCGTTTGTGTTGAGCCTTATCTCTTCACTTGTTTTTCGCTCTCACTCTCACTCTCACTCTTGTTTTTCATTCTGTCTTCCCTCTCTGCAGTTTGGCCAGTGGGTTAAATTTGCAGTCCTCTTTGTGAGTGCGTGCTATGTATGGCAATTACTAACCTGATGTTTGCGCAAATCGTCATACATATGTAGTTTTTTTAAATTTTTCTTATCTGTCGTGGTTCTCTCTGTTTAGTCTTGTCTTGTCTGCTGCTTTCCTGTTTGTCTTTTTCCCTCATTGTAAACTTGTATCACCGCTGCCTTTCACTCATGAGATGATCATCTATTGCAGACTACAACGATATTTGCATAAAATGGAATCACATATGATAAATGAACTTGTGCAGGATTACATTCCTTGTCATGTTACCTGTGTTGTTGCTGCTGTTGTGGCCCAGTTTAGATGTGTGAAACTTATTTCCAAAATAATGTTCAAATCAAATATTTCATTTTGAATAATTCCCAATCAGACTGTACTCAACACTCTTTTAAAGCTCTCCAGTGTTGATTAGAAAGTTTGCCGCTAATGAGTTCTCTTGATAAAGAATAACTGGCATTGTTCAATACTCTGAGTGGCCCTAATGAAACTCCAGCTGATGAAGATTGTAATCGAGTGAGCGCCACATAATGAACAAGCGCTCCAAATTCCCATTTTCAAGTTGAATGCCACTCCTCTGGAAAGCCTCATTTTGTTTGGCAATTAACCAATAGAAAATCCAAAAAAATAGGCCATTTTGTTGACAAAGTTTAGCTTCTCAGTAAAAATGGCAGCAGAGCCAGGAAGTCTAACTGCAGATAGAGTAGATTGTAATACTACGGCCACTCAGTTTGTGGTTTCTGAAATGTGATACTGTACATTTTCAAAGTACTTTTTTCTCTTGGATGTGGATCCAATTTTATTCCCCAGTATGTTTCCCATTCATCTGTTTGCATCAAGAGAAAACCAGAAACAGATCAATGATTCATTCTTCAGAGGTTTGTGATGTGCTGTCATACCTAAAACTTAACTATACAAACTCCCAATAACAATAGTCTATCCAATTTCTATTTTTGGAAAAGTGTCCTGAGGCTGACTCCTACTTTCATTTCATCAGGTAATGATTTCCGACAGTGAATCTCTCAAAGCAGTTGAGTGTTTGTCATTAAACGGGTCCATCAGTTAGAACACCTACTGCAGGGATCTGGTTTGCTTTTAAAGAGTCTGAAACCTTTTCCACACAAATGAAGGTAAATTTGAAAAACACATCTGTTTGTCTGCTTTGGCCTTCCATCAACACGAAGCTTGTGTTTTCCAACACCGTAAACAAAGCTTTAAAAAAAAAAATAAAAAGCTCTTCGGTGTGGCTAACGCCAGTCTTGGGTTGTTGTGTGGACAGGAAACTGACAACACAAGTAACTGCACAAGTATGAAATTTTAGCATTTTGATTACAGTAGGATTGATTTGAGGTCACAATGCAGCAATTTGAGAATTATATTTGCAGAATAGTCAGTGTTGTTTGTGACTGTATAGTTATCTAACCACGGAAACAAGAAGATAAATCTGTAACTGTATGCTGTGATCTGCTGTAAAATAAATATCAAAATAGCGAAAGCAAATCACGAAAGATGCACCCTCCACAGAACAGTGTCAGAATGCTCAGATGGTTTTCAACACCTTAGAGTCAGTTTCCCAACCATTTCTGACATTTAGACAAATTTTCTGTGTAGACATTTCATGTGTGGACAGAAAATGTTGAATGTGTATATAGTGTTTAACTATTTACCTGCACCAGGCTGTATTTTATTTGAACATCCTTGTATTAACACAGATTTTCACTTTAACGGCTGAAAGGAAAGGGTGATGATTGACAGTCCTATAATTACACTTGTCTTAAAAAGCACATTCACAAATTACAGTTTAAATATTCAATATTTACTTTTTACTCTTCAAAACAAGTTGATAAACAATATATTCTGACACACACAGTCGGACTGGTATGAAGTCAATAAGGAATGCAGCAAATTTCGATGACAAGACGGACGTGATTTGTGTGATTTGGCAAATATAGCCTTAACAGTGCTGATAAAAATAAGCATGAAAATTACAAAACTATGCAAACATTCAAGCAATGTAGAGCTGCTCCCCTGCATAATGACAGACAGGGGTCTGACAGGGGGCAGATATATAAATACTTCTATAGAGGTACACAATATCTTAAAACCACCTCTCTTTCCTTCTCAGGATGCATTCCTGGTGATTGCAGCAATCCTGTTCTTTGTCCTCTGTGTCTACGCCTTCTTCTACCTCAACCTGAGCACCGAGATTAACCTGGACGTGGACGTTGATTAATACATGGTGAAAGAAAATTTTCTTGTCTCTGTACTTCAAACAGGGGGACGAGGAATGAATACATACGGTCAAATGACTGTGTCCTAATAGTCATATAAAAAGCCCGACAACACACAGAAGTCCAGTGTTGAGTTTGGGACAGTCTTTTTGCACACTTTTGCTGACTTCTGTCACAATGAACTGCTTCTTCAGGAATAATCATTCAATGCATCAAAAAACTCAAGCTTCAGGTCATTTTTGTGAAGCGTGCTGTTTTGTATTTGGACTTTAAATTTCTTCCTTCCTTTCATGGGAATGCCTGAGAAACTATTATAATTGTTTGACTGACAATTTTTATATTGTGGTTCTATATAAGGATTTCTTTCGTCTTTTTTTTTCCTGAGCAGAGATCTGAGAGTTCACCCTTGATTCCCTTTCCCTGAAAAAGTCAGTGACGTCGTGCACAGCGCCCTGTTGCAAAATCCACATTCAGCAAAGCGTATGAGCTTCCTTTTACACAAGCCCTCCAAACTACAGTGGAGACCAAGCTCTGTTAATCATAGTCACGTCCCACTGTTGTCTCCACTAATAGAAAAATGTAAATCTCTTGCTGAACCCCTCATCACATCGAGACAAACACTTGCCTCACATTCCAGTGCACAAACCTCTCCTCCCGGATATCTGGAGATCACAAAGTGTGAGATTAGGATCCACAAAGCCCTCGTCCTGATTGAACATATGTGCAGAATACAGAACAACACATTCCACCCTCAGCACGTACATGCGGCAGACATCCACAGGATTAGCATTACAAATATGATCCTGTTCTGTCATTTGAATGGAAATTAGAGAGATCAGCGGTGACTGAATAGAGGTTAACCTATATGTCTTTCATAAGGAACACCACAACTATTTCCCCCTCCTGTCAAATGTATGCATTGCTGTGGTGTGTCTCTAAAGAAAGGACTATGAAGGTTTGTCAAAGCTTCTTTATCCCACTGCCTCATTCTTTGTGCACTTGTACTGTTCAATACAAGAACTGACCTTCCATTAACCATTTCAGTCCAAGTGCTTCCACTGTTTGACATTTTCTTTGTTAGCTAAGGTGTGCAGAGTGAAGGGCTTTTATTTAGTAGGTTTGCGTTTTTTTTTTTTTTTTTTTTGAAATGGACTTTCTTTTTGCATCTGATTACTTTCATCCCAAACTAGCAATAGCAGCGTTGTTTAGAAAGCAATTGATGTCAGTACAATGTATACAAGGCCAATACCAAATACACAAGAGGCCTTGTGATGTCTTTCATTCCTAATCTGTTTTTTTTTTTCATGACTCTCTTTCAATGTCTGTGGCTGACATGATTCTCGAAATGTGAGACTTTGGGATTTTGAGATTCCTGTTTCTCCCATTCTTCTTCTTTTCTCCCTTGACCTCCTGACCTCAAGTAAAATACTGGATGTCCAAGAAACCATTATGATAAGCATGCACCCCTGCCCTCACCCAGTGGCTTTCATCTTGCCTTGTTACATCCACACACCCCCACAAGTGTAACAATATATAGCCTGGCGTAAGAGACCTTACATACATGATACCTGTTATCTAAAAGGTCAACAACACCGTCTATAAGAGCCTTGACATCAGCACAATGGAAAGGAGCTGACAGCTCACCTATTTATTCAGGACCATGTTTGGCATTTTTCACAATAATGGAATGGTTAGTGCTATTATTCAGTTGGTCTGTATGGTATATAAACATTTAACAGTTTGTATTGTCAGGATTCAGTTACAGCATATTGTGTGATATCTTATGAATTATTTTTCTGTATTTCTTTTGTCAAATTGCTTTTAAAATCATCATCTATCTCTTTCTAAGCAAATAAATAATGCTCATTGTGAAATAAGACTGAAGGGTTTTTTCAGTTTTCAATACATTTGTTTGAGCGACCCTGTCAGCCTCTGGCTGCGTGACGTTCGAGAAAATCCAAAAATGTTTTCGACTTCTTAAACTGAACACTTGCGCTAATGATGCTAATGCAGACAGAGAAGGTGTCATGAGCATCAACAGTCAGCATTGAATGTCTATTTATGTTGCAAAGTTGTTACTGTAATTGCAAATATTAAATTAATATGAATAATACTGATTCTATAAATTAATTCTAAATGTTATAATATAAGTGTTTTGTTTGAACATAAAATCTGTTGATGAGGCAGTGTACACTCAAGATAATGCCTTGACATTTTGTTAACTACCGCTAATGTTTTATACTTCTTTATCCCTGAAGGTTTATATTTAGCTGTTAAATGCAGGTGTACTCATTACTTAGAGTCTTAAAAGTTAACGAATAAAAATCCAAGTGTCGATTTACTTTTATGGGGTATGAGCTTGCCATTTTTTCTCTTAAATCGCTGTAATTCCAAGCTGTAAACAACTGTTCTATCAGTAATGGGTTATTAAATTGTATTGACCATAGCAATGCCCTCATTGCTCTACATGTCACTTCATGGCGTTTCCTTAATAACAGCAAGGCTGCTTGTTTGTTGTGAGTGTAACTGTGAGGATGTTGACACAGGATTCCCTCAGTGAGGTGCTACATAAGTTAAGACGCTACAGTAGATTCAGCTCAGACACACAGCAGAGTTAATCCACGACAATGACAAAAGGACACGAGTGTGACGTCAGCACAAGCCATGTGACACATCTCTGCTAATTGATGGCGTTTCACCGACTTCTGTGCACTGCAAGTCAAACACATGAAATTAATCAGGCAGTAGCATTGCGTGAGCGTTTAGCACGACCTTAACAGCGTTCCACAGGATCTGAGCGCACTGAAGCTTTACCTACCATCCTGTGACAAATGAGCTAGACGCCGCACACCCAAATCCCACTCATTAGTCATGTGAGGTATGTCACCAAGAGTAATTATACTTAGCCAGAAACTTGCATATGCAACAACACACACACACACACACACACACACACACACACACACACACACACACATACAATATGTAATGCTGCTTAACTTTCCCACACTTGAGGCAGAAGGAAACGTTCTCATACATGCATGGCTGTTTACCGAGACATGAATCATAATTATGACTGCTGGTGAACCTGACACCGCACATTTGGAGCACACTAGTTTTGGCTCTGGGTTTTTGCTTTAGACATAAACAAACACATGCATTTTGTAAAATTTTCTGTCTGTACCATGACGTCATGTGAACATAAATGCACATTGTCCTCAGTGTATTTTCTGTTTAGTTTCTAACATTGCTTGTACCTCTGTTTTGGTGCTATTTGTGTGTGAGTGTGTGTGTGCGTGTGTGCGTGTGTGCGTGAGCATACAGAGGGCTTTTGCAGCTGCCTTTCTCCAGAGTGTGTTCATCTGTGTGAGTGTATTTTCAGTATTCAGCACCGTGCCTGTGGCCATGCTCCAGTGGAGCGCTCAGTCTCTCTGACGGACCGGTGAGAAGTGAGGGTCAGTCCCGCCAGGAGCTCATTTAGTCCCTATCTCTATCATACACACACACACATACACACACACACACACACACAGTTTCTACAAGTCTGTCTGACAGGGAGACTCATCGCTCCTTCTCTCTGTAACACACATACACACACACACACGTACGTGCACACAGACGCACACTGCTGTGCTCCCATTAGGGAGATATAGTGAGAAGACAGGACTGATGATGCATGTCACAAAGTACTAGTGCTAGCCTCACACATAATGTCTCCTCCCCTCTTTCTCTCTCCCCACCCTCCCCCCTTTTCCTTCGCCCTCACGTTGATTTGCAGCTTCACTCCATGTCTTTCAAGCTTGTGCAGTTCTGCTTAAAAATTAAAATATGTAGATTTATATCATGTAAGAGACTTTGGTGCATGTGTCCAGTGGGTCATAATGACAGAGAACATGAAAGCTGAAAATTCAGTTTTACAGTGGTGTGTTGCATATTTGAAAGCTGTAACTCATAATCTAATATTATTAGATAATATAATAATAATTTTTATATTATTCTTTATGCATTGAGTGATGTAGAATATTGTTGTGTAGTCCAAAATATGGTTATATACAGTGATTGCATTGTTTTTCATACAGGTCTTTGTCCTATAAATGATTTCACTTTACCAAAAGGCAGGTACCTGCAGAGTATAATGTGAAAAACAAACATGATCATGTCGATGCTGAACTTGACAGTAATACTTCGGTGTTTAATTCTCCGCCGACCTCTGATGCCTGTGTGTCTGATATGAATGCATTAGCAGGATTGCGCTATGTGGTGGATTAGAAACTCCCCTGTGCTTTGTGAGGTGTGTGGTAATGCCAGACTTAGTGGATTCTGCTGCGAATCACATCCTCCCATCGCCTTCTTAATCCCTGATGCGCTGCCTAATGACACAGAGACCGAAGAACTCAGCGGGAGATCAGAGAAAGGCAGGGTAGGGAGAAAGTGACAGAAAAGTTGCGAGAACTCAAAAGTAATTAGAGGTCTAAGAGAGTCTTTTCACAGAAAACTATGACTTACTCTTCCTGACTGGCACTGAAGACATGGCTGATCTGTGTCAACAGTGTTACAATATTTGTGATTTTAATCTGTGTGTGCAAGTTTCCGCTTTTTGCGTGTGCGTGTGTGTTTACAACTGCAGCAGCCATAATCAGTGTGTCATGAGCGGATAGGGCAGGTGCTCAACAGGTGTGCTCTCTGATACCAATCCCTTTCCATTTGCCTGTCTGTCCCTCCATGTTTGCACACGCTCATTGTGTTCTTCATAGAGGAACACCTGGGCTCTGCTGTACATGGGCTTGTTGCCCAGTCTTCTGTCTGACAGCGCACACATACACACACATACACACACATACACACACAGGAACACACTGGAACACAGCCAGTTCCTGTTACTGGCTAAAGCAGGAAGCAGCAGCTGACATCCTATCCTTCAGTTCCCAGGAGACTCAACACCCTGAGTAAACCATCCAAGTCGGACCAACTTGAGACTGACTCACCTGAGAACCGTGCCTCTTGTACACATCAGTTAAATGGAGCAGCAGAGCACTGAGGACTCTGTTAGCACATTAAGCTAATAAGTATTGGGTGCTCCTGTTGGATTCTCTAAGGCTGATTGTTTTGGGCATCCATTTGTTTTGCCTTTCAAGTGTAGTTTATCATGCCAACAATACCTGTAGTATGCATCAGAGATTTCTGAGCTCAATTTCAGTGAATAAGTCTCAGTGGCAGATGCCAAACTTGGCCACAGCTTGTCTGTTTAGATCAGCATACCTTTCCAGGCAACACAGACAGCTATATTTTAAATAAGCGAAAAACACAAACTCATCTTTGCTTACAATGTCTCGTCTTAGAGACTTTAACGGTGTTTTTAAACAAAGACAACGTGAAGCCCAGTGAGCAAAGAAAGTTCTCCAAGAAATGGAGCAGTGATGCTCTGTTTCTCACGATGGTCTGCTTGGCCATGCACTAGTGAGCGTGGGATTACCTGAGGGAATAACACAAACAGGTTGTCTTGCAGTTCTTTTGGTTTCTTGTGGTTTTTACTGGAATACGTAAGGAGATCTCCGCTCCCCCTTCTCTCTCTGTGAGTTACTGTTCCGTAGGGTGGGCAAGCACTGATGAGTGCATTCAAGTAGAATAGTGGCTCACTTGATTGTTCCTCAACCATCAGGCTCTCAAACCACCACCTAGTTCAGTCATTTAAGAGTGATACAGGATTTGTCTTACTTGTTTTGTATGTTAAAACACTTTAATTTCATTGTTTGTAGAACATTAGGCACATACTTGTCTATTTAAATGTGCATGCAGTTGTTAAAGCAATAATGAACAAGAAGAACAAGCTGTAAACACAAAACACATATTGTCACCTTATAAGAATTAATTTGGCAAATATGTCAGCCACCTGATGAACATAACTTCAGTATTCACTCTTTTGTAGCTCTGTTTTTGTCTCCACCAACTCCTGCGTGAAATATTTGGTTCTTTAGCTGTTAAATGCTTTACTATGTTCACCAGCCAGTCACTAACTTTGTCTGTTTGGTGCTAAGCATGTTATGGGACAGTGGGATCAGATATTTGAATCCTGAAGGATGCTATAAAGCTCTGCAGATCTGGGTAGGAAATTTCATCACTGCAAGCTATTCCTGTCACGTTACCCATATTTGTGATTTGAAAGGAATCTGTGTGTGCATATTTTTGCTTTTTAAATTGATTATCAAGATAAAAATGTTAATTAGTGCCGCTTTAAATAAAATACATAGCTCTTACTCTGTTACACTGAAATTGATTTGAACCTCAATTAAATATATATTTTTTCTAGACCTAATAGCAGATGATGAACAATTAGCCATTCTTCCATCTTCATGTTTTACAGACACAGAGTTGACCTGGGCAGGATACCAAATCCCATAGGAACAACACATTAGTTACATTAGCAGCGTAACCCACATCATTAGCAGTGACATTTTAATGGGCTAAAGCAGCAGTCACTGTTTTGGCAACAGCGACAACGGCAGATGATACATGGTCAAAGAAGATGGTGACCATCAATCTTTTTGTTCACCTCTCCATCTTGTTCACTTGTTCCCTCTTTGTGTGTGAAACAAACCCGAACAGATATCACATGACACAGGGGTAACGAGCCAGAACGCTGTCTCAGTGTTTCAGGGACAATGTGAACAGAGGCTTTATGTAGCAGCGGGTATTTTTGTGAGTGTTGCTCCATTTTTGGTTTGTGGTTGTGTCGAGGTCTACCCGTGCATCACTTTTCTGTCTTTCATTCTTTACCTTAGCAAGGAGTCTCAATAGAGTTTTTCTCTTGCAATCCTTTAGGGAATGGTGACTTTTAGATGGAGCAATGGAAAGACAGAGAAGTTCCTTGGAATGTTTTCAAGGTAGTAAGAGGGTCTTTCAAAGATCATGGTTGTATACTGTCTTTGATTTAGTAGAGTAAGAGCCACAAGACTCATACCCTGGGGGCACCCACACACATGCTCTTTCTTTCTCCTTTTCCTCCTCTCTTTCTGTGTCCCACAAATGAACACACTGCTGTCTCTATTTGCACACTACTGTCCACTCTTTCTTTTCTTGTCCCCTTAAGCCAGAGGTCACTACAGGTCATGGCAGATATCTTTCAGTCAGAGGGGCTTTAGAGGAAGAAAGAGTGCCATTCAGAGAGGACTTTTCTCTTGTTTCATTTTTTTTTTTTTTTTTTTTTTATCACTGCACCTCTTGTCATTCTAGATATTCGGTGCCAGAAAATCCTCTGTCAAAGGGTAGTGAGACAATGGGCAATGGTCAGTGTTCGAAGATGTTTTCATGGCAGCCAGATGCTGGATTTATTGTGCCTGGATCAGGGTTTGACTTTGGCCTGCACATTTGATGTGGAGATATTGGAGGAAGAAGTGACATAATGTTTTTAGCCATCCTAGTGTTGTGGCTCTACAGATGGCAGTGTTTGTCAGATGGTCAGTCACTCCACCACTTTGGTCCAGACTGAAATATCTCTAATATAAATATATGTAAATAAGGTCCTAATGACAACATCCCCCTTCACCCTCATAGGGTTGACATTTGTGCTTTTAGCCTGGACAGCTATGGAATCGATAACCATGATAGATGGTATAGACATTTATGATGAATTGCAATAATTTTGGTGATCTGTAAACATCAGACCTGCTAAACATCAGGACATTAGCATTTTCATTATACACATGTAGGCATGCTGATGGTAGCAGTTGAGAATACGAGTCGGAAATGTTTTAATTCAAGCGAAAGGTTTACGCTTATCAGGGGGCTTTACGAATCTGCATGCACACACGCACACACGCACACACACACACACATATACATGCACATTGCAAGTGTGTTTGCTGTTCTATAGCTTTCAGCTAATTGTACGCTAGCTTTTTGGGGCAAATAACCGAGGTCTAGTTGTCACATTTGCATGAATGACACATTTGCTCTGCTTTCTGTCTGGACACATCCTTAGTCTTGATTAACAGTCAGACATATTAGTATAAAATTGATTTTAAAATACTTTCCTGTCATCAATCTTTCTGCCATTCTGTCATATCAAAGCAGCACTCACAGTGTACTAAACACAGAAAGGTGATTTCACAGGCAATCAGCTGGACCTGAGCAGACTAGTCTCTCAACAATTGTAAGTCCTTGTGGTGTTGATTTGTAGTTTCCATGCACTAGTTTCCATGCACTTTTGTGATGCTTTATTCTACCACAGCAACAAAAAAATACCAAACCAGCCTCAGTGGAACAAAATTATCATTATAGCATGAAGAGTTTATTGTCATCCATCAGAGATCATAGATTGAGGAGTACTACTGAGGGGACACTTAGGGTCACTATAGCGCTAAACCCTACAAAGCTGCTTAAATCATCAAGATGTGCCTTGAAGTCATTGTGTACAAAAAGCTTGAAGTTATCAGACGATCAACATCATCTGGCAGGCGGCTGTCTGAACTGTCTGCTCACACAGTGGCACTTTGAGTGACATGGCAGTTTACACAGGTGTCCACTCTCCAAAGCAGGAAAAAAAAAACTTCCTGTGATATTTGCATTTGACTTCTAAACATCCTCCCCTAAAACACACACACACACACACACACCCTATGAATGAGCACGAGAGAGAGAGACAGCGAGCTGACAGGCCTTGGGGCTAAAGTGGCATTTACCCAGATAGGCCTAATACCAATACCTTTCTGAAGGACAACTCTTACACCACACTGGGTATGTGTCATTAAATTTAATACACATCAGAGGCCACAATGTCAGTGTATGTGTGTGTGTGTGTGTGTGTGCATGGGTGCATATGTGACATCTATCTGTATCAGACCTGTTTTTAATGATGCGATTAGAGAATACACACCTGTGACCTTCTCATTATATACACAGACACACCCCTATGGCTGACCATTGAGCTGATCATGTGTTTGTCGCCACACAGTCCATCTTTTGCTTCTGACCCCCCACCCAACTTTCATCGACCACCACAGAATTGCTGATCACATTCACATATGCACTCTCACAGATTGCATGTTTAGGTGTGTCTTTTCCTGCTGCTGAAACTACGATATGCAAACTACAACATGCCTCCCTCCCTCACACTTTGGTTAGCTCCCAAACAATTCACTCATCTTAATTATCTTTCTACCAAGAATAAGGCAGCTGGTTTCCATAACAAGCCCTGAAAAGACTAAGAATGTTTCTGAATCCCAATATGACATTCTGTTACGGACAAATAATGTGCTTTATATAAATATTAGTTCTTCCCAAATCTGGTTATAATTGTATTGTATCTGGAAGCCTCCGAGGGAAGTTACAGTCTGCTGAAAATCACATTTGCCTTGATTTTCATACTGAACCCACGTTTTTGCGGCATCCAATGGTTTCCATTATTCAAATACAAAACGAAAATCATCTGGCATGAGAAATGAAACTTCCTTGAACAAAGTAGTGAATATATCTCTTTTTATTGTTGTCAAACGACAGGAAATAAAACTCAAATGACAAACAATGAGCAAACATGAATGTTATAAAAAGGAAAATGTGGGTGTGACAGCTCCATGAATTAAAACTAGGTTTGTTTGACAGTTGCTGTTGTTATAGCCTCCTGTTGTTACATGCATTATATTACAATCTTTATTGTATCGATATCCAAACAGTAGGATTGTCATTTGCAAAAACAAAGAGAACAAAACAACAGAACATGCGTTACTCTAGTTGTAGTTGAACACAAATTCAAATAATTTTCTTGAAGACTGATAAACAGTGAAATCTGTGGACATCCAACAGCATACTTTACTGCTCAAAAGGATGATGAAATCAATACAAGAAATTTAAATAAAAAAGTAATGATGTTTAACAGTTAATTTTCATTTTATTGCACATAAAGGTGAATATTACAGTTCTGTTAATGTTGTCAAAATTCTATAGACTTTTACAATCTCTTGCGGTTGGCTTTATAACAACTACTTTAAACTCATCTTTACATTCTTAATTTGGTAAAATAACCATATGTTAATCATCTTCGCTATTATTTTGCACCAAAAAGTGCTTATTGTAGCTTAGCAGCCAGTGGATTCAAAATGTTTTCCTCCAAAGCAGCTCACAGCTTGGTTTCATTGTCACCCCTCTCTCCTTCCCTAAAATAAACAGAGCTCCTCAGAGTCTTATAAATCACACAGACCAGTGTGTTTTCAGATTAAACATTAAATGTGTCCCCCAGTAGACTCCCACCAACTCAACTATATACATGCACAAGCTGTGGATAAAGACTGACCTTCCTCACACCTTGTCCTCATCACTCTGTCACCTTGACCTGAGAGAAATAGAGTGAAAAAGTCCAAGCAAATCATTTACAGGTGCTAGGTTTCTAAATGGGCTTAGTTAGTGTGTGTGTGTGTGTGTCTGCCTGTATGCATGCATATTGCTGCCTGTGACTTATTAAGGTGGAAGCTTGTGTTTTTTTTGTCTTTTGCTGTTCTGAGTTTCTCAGGTTATCTCTCCTGTCTTGACCCCACCTCTCTAACTGTGCAGCACATACACACTATTTACCATCATATCCCCTCTCCTCCCAAGCTTACTCCACCCCCACACCCCTCAGTCCTGACGCTAACTGCCCCTAATGTACACAAAGGCACACACACCCACACACACACACCTAGCCCTGACCCAACATCTCCTCCCTCAACCACAGATAGTGTAAAATCGGGGTGAGCCAGATGGATCCCAGGCCTCGACACAAGCCAGTACCAGGGTGAATCAGGGAGCTTCCCCTGCATACTTGCCCCCTGACTCACCCCCAAGCCTGGGGTGAGCTCATCCAGCTCCCCCTCCCCATTCTCCCACGCACCTTGTACTCCTCACTCGCTCGTCTGCCTCACCTTTAAACATCTCGCTTTTTTTTCCCCTGTTGCTTTTTGTTTTTGTTTTCACTGTCTTCGCTTTCAGCCATTTACTTGTTTTTCCCTGTTATCACAACACACTATAACATCCTTATTAGCTTTGACTTTAATATTTATTTTTGTTTTTATTTTATGTTCAACTTTTGTCTTATTCCAACTTTTTTCTATTAGTCTTTTTCTCAGAAATTATAAAGACATGCAAAATGGCAATTAAATACTAATATCAGAACATATGGAGGAATATTAATTAGCATGCAGAGCTAATTTGCAGGTTTGACACTTTTTAGGGCCCGAGCACCAAGCGGTGCGAGGACCCTAGTGAAATCCTAGTGTATCTCCTCAAGATGTACAAAAAAGTCTCTTGGAGGTATGACCTAAACCACATATGTCAAACTCAGTCAATTTCATGTGACTATTAAGAATGGCCCGTCGGTAAACAGCACTCCCACCTCTAATACTACAAATCCCACAATGCACTGAACAGCTGCCGCGCTAGTCAGGACCCGTGCAGCAGCCCCTCCTCCGGCAGGTATAATGACACACCGATCAGCAGATCAATGCATCGATCAGCGCTGTTATAGCAACACTTATGGCGCGTTTCCACTAGTACCTACTCAGCTCTACTCGGCGTAGGTACGGAGTAGGTACTAGTGGAAACGCGCCATTAAGCTAGCCCCCCCAAAATAAATGGCTAAACGAAAAGTGGACTTTGAAAACAGAGACTTTCAAAGCAGGTGGGGGACAGAGTTTTACCTGTTGTATATTGGAGGTAAACCTGTGTGTCTTGTTTGTGGAGCTGATGTGGCCATAATTAAAGAATATAAATATAAGATGACACTACGAGACAAAAAATCAGGATAGTACAAAAAAGAAAAAAATTATTTAAAATTCTATTTATTTTATTGAGGAAAAGTTGTTGAAGTTTGGCTGTTTAAATTCATATTTCTGGATAATATATATATATATATACACACACATAAATATATATATTATTATTATTATATATAATTAATTATTATATTATATTATATACTATAATAAAAGAGTCACTATTAGAATCTTCACTAAATGTTGAGCCCGTTTGGCCCGCGACTTAGACCATGTTTTAAATTTTGGCCCTTTCTTTGATTGAGTTTGACACCCCTGACATAAACCCAACAGGAAGTCAGCCATATTGGATTTTATGGCGATATATAGGTGTCGTAAATGAACGAACTAGTCCGAGGGGGTTTAAGCGATCGACTTCAAACTTGGTCAGCTGGTAGAAACAATATCAACGATGAAAACTTATTAAAAGCTTTGACATAACCTTTACGGTTTGGGCGTGGCAAGCTGTCCAAGTTCAGTGTCTCGCAGTCAAACAGGAAGTTGTTCATAACTTGACTGTACATGATCCAATCAGCACCAAACTTGAAATTTTTGATGAGAGTCCCGCCCTGAAGACGTGTCATGTCAATATTCATTCACAGTCACAGCACAACCTGGTGGCGACAGGAAATGCTCCGTTTTACGCTATGATGGCTCAAGACCAGCCAGTTGATCAGATCCACTTCACATTTGGTCAGGGAAGCCTCAAGACTTTGATGTTGGTCCGGAGCGAACACCATGAGTCTCCGTCAAAAACTGTTGCCGTGACGAACAGGCGATTTCGATAATACATTGTCCTTTGCCATGAGCATTAAAAGTGCTGTAACTCCACTGTACAAGGTCCTATCTTCACCACATTTATACCGTGTGATGACTGTCCGGCTCTGCTATAACTTCAGCATACATTATCCAATCTCTTTCAAACTTGTCACGCTTAATAAGAGTCCCAACCTGAAGACATCTAGATGCCAATTAGTGACCACAGTCATTGCGCCACCTGGTGGCAACAGGAAGTAACACATCTATGGCAATGATCATTTGATTTGCATGAACTTTTTACAGTGTAGTCAACACTTCATATACTGGAATATAGGACGTGATTAGTGGCTGTTCTCTGGCGCCACATGGGAACAGGAAGTGACGTGTAACTCCTTCACGCACTGTCCGACATACATGAACATTTTGAGCCGCGTGGAAGGGTCGGAGTCCAGCAACTGGACGGAGCCGCCGCACGCCACGACGTGCACGGAGGTGCGAGGGCCCTCCAACGCTGCTTGCAGCTTTAATTATCATTGCGCCCTTTGTCTATATAAAAGTAAAAAAATTTTGATATGATTTGATCTGAAACACAATTTTTATCATTTTCTAACATTGTTCTTTAATTTTAAAAAAGCACTTATCAAATTGAATTAAGAAATCCTACATAAACTTAATGTATGAACTTATTTCAAATATGTAACAATATGATACAGAAAGCTGTCTCTTGAAATGACCCCTGCTTTGCTCCTTAGGATCAGATCAAACCATAGTAAGGCATTACTAAAGGGAACTCTCAGAGCTATTTAAATGGTCAGAGCATATTGTGGAAAATAACCACAATGTAATACATTCCTACATTTGTCAATATATTTGTCTTCAAACAGATTCAAATATATTTTAGCAAAGTTCAAGCCAAACTTTTCCTGACACTGATTTTATAAAGGTAAATAGTCTATAAAAAACAAATGTTATTAAACCTTATCTGACTTCAACTGACTCAAAATTTCCACTTGCTTAAAGCATCATATTTTAAACTCAAACAGATAGTTTTGCTGTTTTTATTGTTGGAAGATGGCCATTTTGGCAACAGTGATGGTAGAGAAAGCAAAGAGAAGATAATGTTTTCATGGATAACTTTCTGGATGAAGCCAATTCTTCAACATTCAAATGGGAGATTTGTTACAAAGTCTCAGTGCTGTTTGTAATGCTTGTTTAAAGAGTATATGACCATTTAAGTTATTAGCGTGCACAACTGCACAAATACTCTTTGTAATCCACCACAAATATTAGCGTGACCTGTTGATGTATTGGTGATTTCATGCATAGAAGTGTCCACCTAAACCAGAAAGCATACTGCATTTGTAAAAGTATTATTTCTTCTGCACCATGACCTGATGTTGAAGCGCTGACAGTAAAAAGAACAAATCATCCATGCTTGGTTGTTCATGTTAACTCCAATTTGTAGAGGAAGACGTTGCTATGAATCTGAGTACTGCATGCAGATAAATGGGATTCCTGTAGTGCTCCAATGGTTTCTTTGCAGAGCAATGATCCAATTCATCCTCTGCCCATCGCTATTGTGTTGTGAAAGCATCAGCCGCATGTGAAAAGATCCCCTGAATTTGCGTCTTTGTTAAATAATCTGAACGCAAACTAGGAAAGATAAGACAGAGATGGGGAGTATAAACCATTTTTTGCGACTTGCAGTTCAGTGCAATTATTAACTGGAGCCATGAGCTGCCCTACGCTGCAAATTTTCTGTGGTGCAATTCATAGCCTATTCATCTCATTTAATGTTGTTACTCTGAAAGGCTGAATTGCATTTGTGAAAAAGAATGGATTGCGACGTATTCACACATGTTGCACAGACACAAAGAGCACTTAAGAGGACACATGGAACTGCCGCTGGAGGAAATGGCAAAGTGATTACACCCACTGTTCCCATTATTTCGCTATGACCCTCGCTTGAGAGTCTGACACCCAGATTACTTCTAACAAATCAGTTTTATCTGCAGTCACAGTAACATAGATTATGTGGGAGTGTATGTACAGATGCTGCCATTGCCACCTAAATATTAATCGTCCTTTCAATAACATCAAAAGGAGAAAAAGAGATCTGAAAAATGAGCAATAAGCAAATACATTTTCCTACAGAAGAACAGCATGAACTGTACAGCTGCTGCAACATTGGTATAGGACCAAGATGGATGATAACTTCTGCTCTGTGTTGGTGCTTGCAGTTTGAAATTTTCTTTCAATCTGCAGGCTGCAAATTTATTTTCAATATTAATTGTCTTACAAATATAGTTACTTATGTCTGTGTGAAAGCAGGGAAACAACATACATTATTTTACTGTATATTCAACAACACTAATTAAAGTCGAAAACACAGACTTTGTGAAGATCCTCGCATGTTTCAGTCAAATACACCTTAGTGTGAAGCAGTTAGTTTGATGCAAAAGCAAAATGCCAAACCAGGCAACAGATATACAGTCGTCATTCATCCCATGATCTTTCAGTGTCTGCTCACATCAGGCAAATGGGCCAGAGTGCTTGTTAAACATATGTTGCAGACAGAGAGGGAGGAGAGATCAAGCAGAGTGTAAGGCTATAGAGGAATCTCAGATCCTTTATGGATGTGCATCTTGGCTTTCTGTGAGGGTCGGCCTGGTGTTTTGGTGCCTGTTGTATGTGTTGTTTTTGAAAAAGTAAAATTGTATGTCATTGTGTGAAGTGTATGAACAGACAAGCACTCAGCACTGTGCGGGTACTGTACCTGTAACCATCTTTCACAGGTGTCTTTGCATAACTGTGATAGTGTGTGTGTGTGTGTGTGTGTGTGTGTGTGTGTGTGTGTGTGTGTGTGTGTGTGTGTGTGTGTGTGTGTGTGTGTGTGTGTGTGTGTGTGTGTGTGTGTGTGCGAGTGTGTGGCTCTGCACACATTGCCAAATATAATTATGACTTCCCAGGGCCACTTCCCACTGTCTGGGTTGGCTCTCCCAGCAGGGGTAGATTGGGAGAAAATAAGGGCTTATTCACTGGACTATAAAAAGAGCTGTAAACAATCCCACATTGTAACTACCGGGAAGAAGCAGAGAGCTGGCAGCATGAAGGAGAGACTCGGCTGCATTGGCTGTCTGACTGGCTGGCTGGCTCCGAAGTCGGCTACTTGATGGACTATCTGGTTAGTTGGGTTGTTGGGGAGTTGCATCACAGTTTGGCTGTCCACTGTACTCTACATGCCTCTGGCCAGCTCTGCCAGGCAATGAGACATTTTGCAAAGGAGAAAGAGAGACAAGAGAGTGCAAAAGGAGAAGAGACAGTGACCATCAAGACCTCAAACCTGCTTCAACATGATGACAGCTTTCGCAGCATGCCAGCATTCTGGCAAAATAAAGGTGTCATTTCAGAGTGATGCTCTTTGATTAGGCAATTTCTTTGTACAGGCGGAGTCACAGACTTAGTGTAGCTGCTACAGAATGAGACTGTTACCTGCATTTGTTTGAAAATTGTCAAGTCAGGCCAGGTTTACACCTCTGATTGCCTCTTAGAAGCCTATTGATGTGTTATTGCTATGTAAAGGAGTTTATATACTTATGCATATAATTGTACTTGGTACATACAGTGGGATACCTTAAGTTGAACGGTAAAGTGCAACTCGAGGGACAATGAATGCAAAGTCCATTCATTTCCTGCAGAGCTGAGTAACCATGGAAACCCATGCTGTATGGACAATCAGAAAGCCTCTCAGATGAGAAAAGATGATAATGACTTTTTATCATCAACATATATGATAAAGCTTGACAAAACATGCATGTTGTGATGGCACACACTCTGGTGCTAGTGCATAGGACTAAAGTGAGGTATTACAACGAGAGGAGGTGGAGGTAGACGTACGGTCACACCTTGTTCAAACAGAGGTAATTCATTACAATACTTGAATTTGAGAATTTGAGAATCATCAGCTGGTAATTCGGTATTTTCAACTGACATACACGCTGGTGTATTTACAGGGCCAAGACCAGGTATTTTTAGTTGTCTGCTTCTAGAAACAGCAGCATCTTTTAGTTAAATACACCTAGCATGGCCTGCTCAGTGCCAGCTATGATTTGATTACATAGAATCCTCCTCAGTCAATTTAACTGTTTAATTATGTAACCGATGACCCTGACATTTTTGCTGAGATTTCACATTATTGCATCATTTGAACATATGCAGTAATATTCTTGTAGCGCTATCCAGAGTGACTTAAAATGAGAGAAGACAAAATAAGCCAACCTAAATGCTGCATTTTTGTATCATCTCTTCCCCCACAGGACGAAACTTAAAGCATCAGTTGCAGTGAATTAATTAAGCCCGTATAGCATCAATATGCATGAACGGTATGAATGGGGCATTTATATAATGGCTTGTAACCGTGTCCGGCACGCAATAATTACGCAAAAGGCATCTGCCTGGTAATGGCACATAATTTACCCCATCAAGATTCCTCTCAGAGGAGTCCCATTCTGTGGCATATTGATTCAGCTCTAATGAGAGTCTAGGCAGCAAGAAGTTTCACAAAGGTTACTGGCAGTGTTGTGTTTATACTGTGCATCAGTAATGATTTAGAAAATAAATATCTGGCTTTTATGGAATGAAGTTTTCTAACATCTATCTATGTGTATATTTTTGCATCTTTCAAGGTATGTACATCTATCTATACAGGCCATTTCTATCACCAACACTATGTTATATAACATTTTAGTATCATTAACGTCATCTGACTTAGAAGTATATGTATGACAAACGTCAAAATTAACTGTTGACATTGAGAGCACATTGCGCAAAAATCAGCTATTGATAAAATAAGCTGATTGCACAAACCTGCTAAAAAAAAAAACGCCCAGTCACTGAAGCTATGTATGCTAAAAGTCTTGGTTGCAATTGTGTGACAGTATATGCCTATTGGATACACACACACTAGGCACCAACCCAATGATAAGCAGCTCATTAAAACAACCTGTGTGTTTTTGCCAAGAATTCTCAGCTTTGGGGACATCATTCTGCGATTCACACCTCTATCTGGGAGCAGAGGGATATCGTTTACCATTGCACAACTCTGAGGAGCCACTTATGCGTGAAAGGCAGATGTGTTTGTACTGTAAACAAGAGAGGGGAGTCTGAGAGTGGTGCAGAGCCATGCCAAGAGATCCTCTTTGTCTGCCAAGGGGCTGCAATGCTAGACTTCATGAAAAAATATGGACAGGAACAATGCTTTGCATGAAAGCACAATAATACATATTTAATACATGTTTATGTAATTCTTTGCCAATATTTACCACTGGCACACGCTTTGTAAACAGCTAGAGACATTGAAGATGGTAGCTAATAAACTGTATTCCTCTTAGTATAAGGCATGTATTTAATATGAAGTGAGTATCTGAATAAATTCATCACCTTTACTGCCCACCAATGATTTGAAAGTGGCATGCAGACTTTTTTTTTATTTTTATCAGTTCAAACATCAGTCCTGTTGGAAAACATGAGAACTAATAATGTATATTGAAGGAATCCTTTTCTTTTGACGGCTTCCTAAGGGACTGCACCTGCGTCGATACTAAGCATTCGTTCACTCCCTACAAAACAAATTATGTCAATCATAAATCATTCCACAGTACCAATGTGCAGATATGGGTCTACTAATTGACATAACGCTTTTGTAAGCAGCAGTAAAATGAGATTTCACTTTGAAAGAGGCTGTGTCCTCCTTCTCCCCGTAAGGTAACTTCGGCGATGTGCTGTTTATCAGAACCTTTGCATAGAGTAGACCTAGTTATTGCTCTCCACAGTTCAAAATGTAGTTAATCACATCTCTCCTCAAGCTATTTCCTTCTTTCTTGGCCTATATTACAATGTCTCTCTTTTCCTTTAGATGATTTGTGATGCACATTGCTTCATCAGCAATATGGAGGCAAAGTGGCTGCGCTGGCTCAGTCCATCACTGCAGATTTTTTCTGACCTCTTAAACAGGCACAAGATACACAACCCACTTAATTTGTGGCAATGTAAAGTATTACATCATTTTTCCAAGCTGTACCAATTTACTTGTCATTGGAAAGAATAAATAGTTTTTCTTTTGTAAGTGCATTCTCAGGGGTGTTGTTGGGAGACTAAGGAATAGTGGATAGTGGCATGGGGAAGATATAAAGCTGTGCACTAAGTGTGTGAACCATGCAAGAGTGACCCTACAAAGAGTATGAAACATGATTGAAGCGGGATAAATTGCAAATATCATTATTTATAAAGGATCTCTTGGATAAATACCAGCTGACTGTCAGAGCTCAATACTTTTCCAATCCTATCAACAACAACTATCATAATCCCCAGGTACTTTTTATCATTTTAACCTCTGTGACCTCCTTCACTCCACCCTCTGCTTAGGAGTATCTGTGTGGGGATGTGAGGATTTTCTGAGCAGAGACAAAATACTTAAGCAAAAAGCATGAGAGCTAGTGTTAGTACTTCTGTAAATAGCCTTTCCATTATCCCTTAAAACTCCACAGCTCCAAACCTCTTTAATTCAATCATTTTACCAGAACTTCATCATATTATTTCTACTATGAAAACCTCCATCTGGTCTCTCAACATTATCTCAACTAAACTTAAAACCAGTCGTGTTCCCCAATTCTTTCAAACATGCAGTAGTCCAGACACTTTTAAATCTCTAGAATCTAGATCTTTCAGTCCTCAATAATTATATTATTATTTAGTTATATAATAGTTATTTAATAACCCTGGATTTTTGAAAAATCCCCATCTGGTTCCAGAGCCCATCACAGTACTGAATCTACATTACTGAGAGTAACTAATGACCTCCAAGGTCAGCCCTCTTGCTCCTAGATCTAACTTTGACACAGTAGGTCATTCAATCCTCATTCACAGGTTAAATACATGGGCAGAGGTCTCTGACAGATCAACGATCTTTTAATGTCCCTAATGGTAACTCATCTTCTTTCTCTGCCTCTACGTCCTGTGGTGTCCTCCAAGGTTCCATACTTGGCCCAAATCTATTTTGCGTCTACCTGCCTCCACTAGGCCACATTATTCAAAAACACAACTTTTCTTTTCACTGTTGTGCAGATAACACGCAGATCTACCTCCTCCCAGAACCTCATAAGACTTCAAATCCTGGAAGGCTGCACACTACTCCAGCTCAATGACAATAAAACTGAACATATTTTATTTGGACCTCAGTATTTGACCAACGTAATTTCACTGTTCAACCACATGCAAGAAATATTGGAGTCATATTCGACACATTTTAAAACATTTTTACTCTTTAGCTTTAACTGTCCCTAACTCAGGTCTGTGTCACTATAGCCTCTGTGTGACCTTTTCCCTTTATAATTACTAAAATTGTCACAGCTATTTATCATCACCCTGATTTTTCTATCTTCCATGTTGCTTGTTTCCTTCTTTTGTTTTCCTATGTGTGTTTTACACACAACACTGTGGATCCACAGTGATGTGTGTAAAGTGCTCTCTAAGTATAGTTGATTGTGATTAGATTTGAAACATAATTAATTCCTGCTTTGTTCTTCATAATGTCACAATCACAACTAACGTGGTCCCCAACAATAATTGTGCATTAACACTGCAGTCAATCGACCAATTGCCCAGGATCATGTGAGTTGAGGGGAATCTTTATACCTGTATTAGCAATCATCTTGTTTGATTTTGTATTTAAAATTATTTACAAGACAATCTGAAGTTCACTATTCTATTGTTAATTATAAATTGTCTGTTTTATGTTTAAAAGATCCCACAAAGACAGAAAATCACAAGACTGTGTCAAGTGTTTTGTTTGAATAGAGCTCCTTTAGAGAGTTTGGAGGGCTCAGTAGAGGTTGATTAAAGAAATCCAAATGAAAGTAGCAGAAGGTGAGATATCCTGACTTTTAGTGATTGTATGGGTCATACTCCAAAAGATCTGTATCCTTCAATTCCAATCATGAAACTTGAAAGTGTGTTTGCATTAAGCCCTCCCTGCACAGTAAGCGTACACATCCAATTACATGCCCAAAGTTTTCTGTAAAAAAATCCACCCCAAGATAACCCTGATGACATCACTATGACATCATCAGGGTAATTTTCTCAGACTTAACAAATATTGCCCAGAGCCACAGGAGACATTTTATAATAACTTATAGTCTTATTCACTAAACAAGCAAAATTGTTTTGTTTGCACTTGTTTACATTTCTTATATGAGACACTTGAATCAGTTTAAGCTTTCAGAGTAATTTCATGCAAGTAGAAACACTTTTATTCTAATCCATATCATTTTGACATCACCAAGGGTCTCTGCTGCTCGTTTTTCTTAGAATAAACTGACTTGATTATATGCATCCAACAATCAAGCTACCTTGAGGCTATTTAAACTAGTTTACGTGTTAAATCTCTTTGCTGTCACCACACTCAACACTGTTTTGATCCACCTCATCCATCTCCACCTGTGTTGATTCAATGTGCTGTACATGAAGAATGCCAAAACATTTTTAAAATGTAAATATTAAGAAATAAGCATCTGTTTATTGTATCACTTGCAGTCTGACTGAATTTCCTTTGACATTTATCTTCATTACACAGACTTTAAAATCTCTACATCCTGTGTTAACAGAAGAAGTCAAATTATTTTTTTAGCTTTGTGTTTTATGCAACAGTCAACACCCCCTCACTACTCACTACTTAGTTGAGCAATGTTTCTCACCATGACTATCCAAGCACACAATAAGCAGTGATTTGAGCAACAATCAGCAGGTACAAGGAACTATTTTCATATATTAATCATATGAATATCCAAGTCAACTTTGATGTTTTATGTAGCTATTTCTTGCTCCTTGTGTCTTATTCAAAAAGGACAATCTGAAATTAGCTTGTTATAACCTGTTATAATCTACCATCAGTTTACATACATCAGGGAGAATACATGGTAATAATGTTATAGCTGTAAATGTTTATGATATTGATGTGTTTTGCTTTCACTTCCAGCAAACAGGTTCTCCTCTATTAAGCTCTTTCTGTTTAAAAGAGCCTCCACAATATGGAGATGTTTTTATTTTATGTCATTTATTAAGTACTGATGTAAAGAAAATATTATTAGCATTCTGATATCATGTCTGCTGCATTTACAGGATTCATATAGGATTCTTTAATAGCATACCATTTTTCTGTATGCAGAAATTGTTTGAATGGATTTTGCTTGAGATTTGATTAGGCCCTCTCAAACTATTGTAAAATATTTAAATTAAATAGGTTACTTATGCAGTCAGACCAATGCCAATTTCTTGGCAGTCTTTCTCTTTTGATTTATTTATTAATAAAGTAATTATTTGTGCTTTATTGAAATTAGGTGTTTGAAATACCCATAAATTTCAATTAATAAGTGCTGTTCAGTGGCCATGAACTTCACAGCATAGTCCTGACAGGTAATTGTTGCCATTATGGATAATTTGGTTAGGTATTTGACAACGCAAGTGAGAATATTGTGTCAGCGCATCTTTCCTAATTGGTCAAACTTTGCACAGAAAGCCCAGATCATTGAAGTTAGAATTAGCCTTTTTGCAATCTCTTTAATCTTTGTGGGATATAAATCCATTGTTTTCTTCACATTTTTAATTGAATATCCCACTGGTCTTTCTAAAATTTTTGTATTTTACAATAGAGTTGGATAACTTGGCTCAGTAGGTGCAAACTTAATTGATAGTATCATCATAATGCATTCCGGGTGAAAAGCTGAATCTGTCAATATTTGTATAGGATTGTGTGTGTGTGTGTGTGTGTGTGTATCTGTATGCATTTGTGTCATCCCTCAAGTCTGTATTCATTTGTGCGTGTGTGTGTGTGTAAGCGACAATGCATGTATATGACTGTGGGTGAGAGGTAGAGGTGTGTGTTTGTGTGAGGAAGAATGTATAAATGGCTGGCAACATGCATTAAGAGACAAGTGTGGTGTGAATGTTGATTGTGTGTGTGTGTGTGTGTGTGTTCTGAGCTCTGTATACAAGAATGTTTGTGTGGGAGTAAGCACAGTGCGTGCATGTAGTGTTAATGAGGCCGCACACTTGCTTGTGTTTGTGCTTATGTGTCTGTATATGAGTGTACGTGTGTGTATACACATCTCATCTGCATGGCGCCATGCCCCATCGCTTCCATTGGGGTGTGTGAGAACAAAGACTTTCCATTTCCAGCGCTGCTGTGCCTGCAGGGAAAAGCCTGATCATAATTAGCTGAATGATGAGCCTCCGCCATGCACCGCACAGCAGGCCTGTGGCTGCCTCTCTGCAGCACCCCTCTCTTTCTCTCTCACTCTTCCCTCCATTTTCTCTACTTCCTATTTTTCTATTTCTGTCATTTTCTTTCTATTCATTATCTCTCACATGTGCCGTGTATTGCTCACCATCTATCTTTCTCTTTTCTTCCCTCAGTCTGACTCTGCCTCCCTCTTTTTCTCTCTGCTTTTATCATTCGTCCTCTTTATTTAATTCCTTGGATCTGACTCGCTCTATTTTTCCTCTCTGTCTTCTTTTTTCCCCTCTCTCTCTCTCTTTCTCTGCTCCTCTGACACACTCGCCTTTTTTAATCTTCCATTTCCTCTGAAGCTGGAAAAAGTAGGGATGGGACAAGATTGACTTTAAACTGTCTTGTGCAAGATCAGACCCAGACATGGATTTGCATACTCACTGGAAATGTGTGATGATGCTTACAATAATTTCTGAGTTCAACAATTAATTAGAATATCATTCAGGGGGGGCGGATATATTTTAGTAGTATTGCTTCTATTATTAAAATGCGTGCACAGGCTTTGATGTATGATTTCAGATCAATTATTTTAGATTTTTAGATGCTGTAAATCCTAGTTTTTAAGCTTTCTTTAAGAGGATAATTCCTGTGTAATTACAGTTGACATTTGGGACTGTATAGCTTTGCTTTACAGCTTCAGGTACTGCATATTGGCTGTTTATGTTGTTACGCCATGTAGCAGGTATACCTCATTTGCTTATATATGGCATTATTATTAATATATCTTCTAAAACAATTTCTAGGCCCTGGACTGAAATCAAACCTCTTCATATAATTTAAAAACATTTTACCAACCAAGATGCACCAACATGGTGCAAAAACAATTCTTTGAGATTTACTGTACATCAAGAGATAAGACACTTTCAATTTGCTTTTTCACTCCTCCCACGATCTTATCAGTTAATTCAGTCTGGCAATAATTCCCAACATTGTAATGTGATTTTTTCCCCCCTGTTTATGACTCAAGCAGCCCCGTTTTCCTGCTCACCTCCAGGGTGAGTGTTGCCATGTTTGTTGACTGTATCATGACTTAGGGATCAGCAGCGTTTCATTATGTTGGGGATTATTAAAGACATCTGTTCTGAGCCGAACAGCACAGCCCCTCCTCCATGATAGAGTGTGCTGAAAGGCAGTAAAGGTTCTGCAAGCTAGCAGATGAACAGGATACTGTAAAATGATATAAGTTGTGTTTGACTCAAGTGGAAATCCCTGCATCTGGTGAGCATCTGTGCAGAGAGTGATGTGTTCGCTCTATAAGGTGTTGATGCTTGATGCAGAAATCTGCTAAGTCGTTATTAGGACATTTTTGAAATTCCTCTTATTTTGTCTGAATACTGCTGAGCCATTATGAGTGAGCATGTGTGGTCTTGAAGACGCATGAACTGAATTGAAAACGTTTGGTAAAGATGAGTTTGTGAATAGACTGTAGCTGACTGAATTCCCATTTGTAATTGTGTGTGTGTGCAGCCGTAAGTGTGTGCAATGAGGGTCATATACCAAACTGATGGACCACCAGAAGAATATTCTGTGAGGTGGCTTCTGGGCAACTCGGTCACTCACTGCGCCACCCCACCACTCATGCTATTACGCACACACACATTCACACACACTTCCTCCCTCTCTCTCTCATATCCACTCTCTCCATCTCTCTGTGTACCACAACAGGCCGGGCAGATGGCAGCCCCTCGGCCCGCCGTGCCAGGAAAAGCATGTGAATTAAAGGTTATACCCAGCAGGTTTGAAGAGCTGCCAGCACCGTCGCGGTGCGGCAGAGGGGGGCCCCGGCCCACCTGCCTCCCAGGCTCGGGGACATCTGGCTGGGGTTTTGTGGAATGATGAGCGCGCTGCCGCCAACCACCGCTACTGCCACCACGACCGGCACCACGCCGAAAGGAGAAGCCGTCATCTGTTCAGTTTTTCAGCTAGCAAATGAACAAATGAGCGGGTGTCCGTCTGTCTGGTGGTCTGTGCATGTTTGCATCTGTGCATCTGTGCGTGTGTGTGTGTGTTGAGATGTGAGAGGGCTGGTAGAGATTGTTCTGAATGTATTTTATTGGATGGGAAGAATAGAGTGAGGTGCACAAAGTTCAGGTTTAGTCTCAGTGGGCCACTATTTTAACATTTAGTCAGTTTTCGCTCTCTCTCTCCATTACTTCTATTTCTCTTTTAACAAAACTTTGAAACACACATGCAGCCTGAATACTTTCCATAAAAAAAGTTCTTCCTAATACATGTACATTTTAAACACCCAGACCTTGCAACTCAGTACCTCACAAATCTTGGCTGAAGTTGCCAGGTCCATAAAATGTTTGCCAGGTCAGGCTGTCTGTAGACATTGACTGAAACAGACACGTCAATGGTGAAGGCTTAACAATACAGCCTGTCTTAAATCTGCCCTTAATTCCTTCCCAATATGTTTCCCCTTGTTTGCTTTAGCTGTGAGCACAGTGAAACGTTAAGACCCCAAGTAGCTTCACAGATGTTGCAGCATATTTCTAGACCTGCCAGCACACAGAAGCTTTATCAGGGAGCAAGACACATTACATCCACCTCAGGGAGTCACTGACAGTAATGATTAGAGGTAGTTTGATTGGAATTGCCTTTGGTTTGTGAGGTTTAGAAAATACAGCATATTAGATAACATTTAGGGGTGACAGTTGCTGTGGCTAATAATGTCTTATAACTGTATTTTGGCTATCCCTATTGGAAATAACACATTTTGTAACAGCAGGAGGGAAACTAGAGACACCTCTTTTATTGGTGTAATTACGTTTTCTTAGTAAAACAGCCATTTTGTGAGTTAATAGCAACCCATATGCTCTAGATGCACTGTGAATAATCAAGCAAATGCACTGTTTTAAATCCACTTTTACCCTTTTTCATACAGGAGAGCAATTAGGAACTTAGAAAATGTAACTGTAAAATAATCTGACTACTGTCTCTTGGCTTGTTTTCAGCTTGTCTGATTGTCTGACAGGTCATTTGTTGCCACATCAAATGTTACAGCGATGTTGATGTGTTCTCAGATCTTGGCAATTACTTTGGTGATTACATGGTCATCATAACCTATAGAAATGATGGCCTTAACAAAAAAACCAACATGTTATTCAGTGCAGTATCTAATCAGTGAACCAGGACGCTTTAATTTCACATATCTTGTGGGACACATGGGGATGTTATGTAGCCTCTGGAATCAACACATGTGACTTGTGTGTGACCCCTCCACTCCAGAGGTCAAAACCATCAGTGGTGTCAGAGGAAATCCAGATGCCCCCGAAGGTGTTAATGATTGCTCAGCCACAAACTCAACACAGTGTGCGGACGTTGACTCTGGGGGACAACTATCAACAGAGAGGAACTCTTATGAGGTGGGAGTGGGTGTTTTCATTGTTGTTAATGTGTTAACTTGCTTATCTGATTTAATAGACTTGGATGCTTGCAAAACACGCTCCTGTTCCCTCTTTCCTTCTTTTTTTCTCACCAAAACTCTGACACACATACACACACACACACACACACACACACACACAGTTCGCAGCAGTGTGTTAAAGCAGCTCCTAATGTCTGGGTCTCTAGACACAGCACTGGACTCCCTCCCTCCCCGCCAGCTGCCAGCTCCTGACCCCTTGATACATCCTCCTCCACATGGCCCACACAGCTGGTGCAGAGCCTACACAATGTAGGCTGCTCACTCGCTTACACACACACACACACAAACACACACACACACAGGCATGCGTGGGCCGACACAAACATGTATGTTAGCGCAGACGGACACAAACACACTTGCACACATGCATAAATGCACACACAAAAACAAAGAAATCTAAGTAAATACTCATGTATGCAATCATCCTTCATGACACACAAAACATACTTAGCTTTCTTTCTCGCCCACACAGATGCATGCTCCTCTCACCACACGCACATCTTAAACCACTTACTGTCTCTCACTCCCTTTTCTGTTTGGCAGTGAAGGTGTAGAGGGCAGAGAGCAGCATCCTGGACACCACGCTATTGTTCCACCAACTCTGTTTAAGTACTCACACAACTCTCCTGTGTATGCTCGCCTGTCTTCTATTCCGATCAGTCTGTAGTGTTATACGGTGTAGGGTTTGCATGAAAGAATGACAAATAGTTGGAAACAAGGTTGATGGGAAAAGCATGAGAGAGTGATTTGTGGCAGATGATTGATTTTAAAGAGACGCTGCGTTGTGGAAAGTGTTTTGGGTATATTATGTGTGTTGACAGTGGCTTCTCAAAGTTTTGCTCATCACTGTTGAACTTAAGTGCAAAGACAGTGAAATGTTTGCAGAAAAGGACCAAAGATATTTCGAAAATGAGTCCTAAACTCGTTTAAATATTCTCATGTTTATACAAAATCAGACAGCAGCCAGTGGCAATTTAAAGGCAATTGCTTCAGAGCTTAATTTCATTCCACCATACCTGACCCTGCCCGAGGGTTTGTTTGCTCTTTGTGCAAAAATGCACACACACACACACACACACACACACTCCATCACCACTTCACCCATGACGGCATACAGCCTGTAAATAGCTCCTGAGGCACTGTACTGTCTGTTGCCATCATCAGCGGCTGTCACCCTTAACTGGTGATGCTGCATTTATCAGCGGGCTGAGCACCGTGAGGCCTTCATATCATATGTCTCATTCTTGAGGAAAGAATCCCTACTATAACAAAAAAAAAAAGCTGCACATCCCTGTTAAGAGTAGCTACTGTGTCCATTCATTGACTTATTTCTACGATTCTCTGTTTTTCCCCTCAGATCAGCTATGACACAGCACCTGTGACACAGCTGGTAGGAATCACATTTTTTGCCAAAGGACAATCAGGCAGAGCTGGCTGGTCCTCTAATTTAAGGGCAGAGTTGCTACCCTGTTTCCTTCAAAGCTAAGCTTAAAACTAAAACATGTTATGTGGTAAAACTGAAGTTTAAAATAGTTACATTTTCTACATTCCTTTTTTCACCAAAAAACATTTTTGTTCATCCATGCAGCTCGATCTGTTCAGTTGTGCTGTAATCGGGGGCTACAAGAAAGGGAATGTGTTTGGTTGTGGAAAGGGGCAGCCTCAGGGCAGGTTATCAGCCACTGCAGGCTCCTAACTTGTAGCACGCCTGGTGGGCGTCAATATGGTGCCAGTGGGCTCACTTGATGAAAACCAGACAGTCTGGAGCTGAAAGGTAAAGCACTAGTGGGATGAAGGGATGGAGAGAAAAGATATACAGTGCAGTGTATTAGTGAGAGGAGTGTTGGAATGGATGAGAGCAATGGGCACAGTAGAAGGAAATATGAGAAGCACTGTGATAAACATTCAATGACTTGGAGTAAAGTAGAGTGGAGTGGAGTGGGATGGATTTGGGAAGCAGCAGGACACAGTAGATCTTTCATCTTACTCAGTGTGTAACGGCAAACAGGAGAAAGAATGGATGTTCCATGGATTATTGTAGCGCTTTACAGACATCATTACAGTTTACACACAAATTTAACAGCAGTAGTTGCCAAACAAATTTTATCTCTTACTTGTTTGAACTCCAAAGGAAGAAAAACAGCTTGAGCTTTGAAAGTGCTGCATGCAAATTCAGTATAATCGTTTTCCTGTTTTCCTCAGCACAATCCAGTTGCTTCTCGAACACAGAGACATGCGGCTATGCTTAATTGTCCAATTTGTTGCTATCATGTGTGGAAACACTCTTGGCTAATGATTAGCTATGTTTGTGTATTGATTCATTTGATGCTACATATATTCTCTGAGAAAAGTTATGATCGGATTCACAATTTTGCTTTCTACTATTTTGAGTGTGCCGGCTATATATATATACAGAGTTGGGGAAATAATTATTTGATCCCCTGCTGATTTTGTAAGTTTACCCCCTTATAAAGACATGACCAGTCTATAATTTTTATGGTAGGTTTATTTTAACAGAGAGAGACAGAATATCAACAAAAAAATCCAGAAAAAAACATGAAATAAAGGTTATAAATTAATTTGTATATGTAAAATGACGTAATTTACATCCATGTAATTTGTAAATAATGTAAATAGGTGACATACAGTAAACCGCTAATTTTAATTTCTTTTATTTCTAAGAAATAGTTGAAATAGTTGAGTATGAGAATGTATGTATGGCTATGGTTGGGCCTGAAACATGGGTGTGCAGGAGTGTGAGCCGGGGAAACCAGCGGCAGTGTGACAGAGTGCAGGTGTATTTCGGCGGCTGCTGGCTATCGAGTAGAGAGGTGGTGCAGACACACAGCACTGACAGGGAGGCAGGGACGACAAAGTGCTGTTGATAAGGAATGGAGACAGAGGATCACATGAGAGACGGCTGGCTTCAAGCCTGCTTAACTGAGTAAACACATGCTCGACACACACACACACACACGCACATACAGACACACCTACTGTACACACACACACACACACACATATATATATAGTGCATTTCTCAGCATCACACAAAATTTGTGCCATATGCTGTATATAGAAACACTGGATTTATATTCTAGGAACATAGTCATTCATCTTCATCACCATAATAGTAAACTGGTTGGCACAAACCTTTTCTGTTAACAAAATCCCATATTTGGAAATTACTCCTAAACCATACCAGAGCTTGAAAGTGAATGTAATTATGATGACTCTTGTTACTGTAGCACCAATAATGCTGTTTACTTGTAATTCTAGTTTGTTTAGCTATAAGAGACAATGACTTTATTTCAATTTCAGTTCTTGTGCTACATTTGGAATGCTTAATTTATGCAGCCATTACAATGTAGAAGATTACAAAACTGTGGAGATGGCTGCATGTAAAAAGTTTGCACAAATGCTGTGTATTTTTTGCAGACAGACTGAGTCACATTAAACTGTATCCATGATAGTCACTGCCCAGCTGGTTTTCTAACATTATTTTATCACCTGATCACACACCAATGAATTTTTTAAACATAGCAAACATCACTGATAAAAATCCAATAAGCTTATACAATTCACATTTCATATTTATTAATCACATTTGTTTTTTCTGTCAAACACCATAGTGCACGAACCTTCAGATAATTCTCCAAAAAGGCTTTAAGATGGATTTCTTTATTTGATTATCTAAATTGAATTATTTGGACAAGAAACTTCAGTCTTGAGATTAAATACAATTAACCTCATACACACATTACATCAATACATATTTCTACCTGTGCATAGACTGCCATGTACACTCCCCTCCAAAAGTATTGGAACAGTGAGGCCAATTCCTTTATTTTTGCTGTAGACTGAAAACATTTGGGTTTGACATCAAAAGATGAATATGAGACAAGAGATCAACATTTCAGCTTTTATTTCCAGGTATTTACATCTGGATGTGATACACAACTTAGAAGTTAGCACCTTTCGTTTGAACCCACCCATTTGTCATGTGAGCAAAAGTATTGGAACATGTGACTGACAGGTGTGTTTTGTTGCCCAGCTGTGTCCTGTTACATTGATTATTCAAACAATAAATAGCGCTGAATGTCTACGTTCAGTTTCAGATTTGGGTTTTGCCTGTGCAGACTGCATTTATAGTTAGAATCGTAACCAACAAGAAAACCAGAGAGCTGTCCATGCGTGGCCATAGCCAGTACAACCATTTGGAATGTCCTGAAGAAGAAAGAAACCACTGGTGTACTAAGTAACAGACATTGAATGGGTAGACCAAGGAAAACAGCAGCAGTTGATGACAGAAACATTGTGAGAGCTGTAAAGAAAGACCCTAAAACAACTGTTGACATCAGCATCAACCTCCAGAGAGCAGGAGAGAAGGTGTCACAGTCTACTGTTCGCAGAAGACTTCATGAACAAAAGTACAGAGGCCACACCAGAAGATGCAAACCACTCATTAGCAAGAAGAATAGGAAGGCCAGGCTGGGATTTGCCAAAAATGCATGTCTAACCTTTTTACTTTGTTAAGGTGTTTTTTTAGAAGAACTGTTTTAAAGACGTCTGTATTGTCAGTTCTCTAATGTGGTGAATCATTGTTTGTCTGTCCGCGGTTTAATAAGTAAACTTTACTTAAAAAAGGTTTTTTGTTTAATTGGACTTTAAACAAGTAGAAACAGTATTTTAATATTCTTTCCACCCCTGTGGATAGCACTGTGTGTGTGTGTGTTTGTGTGGGATATCACTTGGGATACGTCTGACTTATTTGAGAACAAGCTGTTAAAATAAAACTGGGTTACCAGAGGAAAACTACAACAGCAAAACCGCATTTTATTGTGTGAAATACAACTTCAGGGACACTGTGTTGGATGTGCAAACATTTTGCGAGTGTAAAAGATCCCTTGGGCATTTTTATTCTTCTTGGCATGCAGGAAGTTAAAATCTCGATTTTTTTTTTTTTGTGTGGGTGCAGACTAATGCTGTACATTGGTCTCTTTTAAAAGGACATACTCTTAATTCAGGTTATATTTTAACAGAGACAACTGGTCTTGAATAGCAAATGATTAATAGAAAAATGATTCTTCAGAAATTCAAACTGACAAAAATGAAATATTATATAAATATAGGACCATTGAATGGAAAATAAAATCAAAACACAAGTCATTCAGGAAGCTGAGGAGGGCTATTAAAGAGAGAGTATAACCATGACCATAATTCTTCAAACTTGAACCAGCCAGTGGAAAAAGAATGTGGCAACTTGCCAAAGTCCTCAGTCTAGCCAAGGTGTTTTACAGACTAGTGAAGGATGCCTTTTAACCTGACAAGTGTCCAAAGTGAACAGAGTGACTCAGACGTCTTTCCTTTTAGTGCAGTATGCAATGTCTTCAGTACTATGTGTCTGTGTGTGTGTGTGTGTGTGTGTGTGTGTGTGTGTGTGTGTGTGTGTGTGTGTGTGTGTGTGTGAGTGAAGGGGAGACCCAGAGAGACAAAGTGAAAAAAGGAGGCAGAAGGAAAAAAACAAGCTGAAAGGAAGTCAGACCATGATGGTGATCATGGTCATGGCAAGAACCTAAAGTTGGAGACACTGAAGGTAGCAGTGGTTCTGCGTGTAAGTAAGTTTTTGTATTTCACTATCTGGGGTGATGTCTCCTGCTCTGACCCCCAGACAGAGTGTTTGCAGCTGTGAACTTTATTCCCAGGGCTGCTACGCCTGAGGACTGGAGCTTGCTTGATCCTCCAGCTGCAGTATTTATTCCCAACTTTAGAAATGTACAGTGTAAACTCAACATACTGCACAGACACAGTCATGGCTGGTACCTTGAGGGACTGTTAGGGCCATAATTTAAACTAAAGCATATTAGTGAAACCACACACATACTATACCACTTTTAAACACATACAATTGGAAACATTTTCATAGTTTTATTCTTACTACACTGGTTGTCAGTGTCATAGCTATACAACAACTATAACTTAATTATATTAATTGCAAACATCTTCTTATTTCAGAGGTTTTTGGATTGGAGGGAAACAGTATGAAGTACAGCTCTCACTCTTCAATAAAAGTTTGAGTTTCACTGAAAATTTCCTCCCACACACCTTTCCAACACAGCCCTCACACTGAAATAGGTCTAACATACATTATTATGTGTGGGTTCAACATTGTGTATGGCAGCTTGTCCTGGTTTCTATATAGTCTCTCAACCACACCAATACAACAGATAGCCTGCACATGAGTGTCCTATATTAATGAAATATTCTATTGTTCAAACTGTGTACATGCAGAGAATCTCTAAAAGCGCTTGTGATGTGAAACAAAAGCACCAACATGAGCGTCCATTCACTGCTTATTCTGGCTATACACGGGGAGCATTCTTCTCCTATCATGGTCCATGCGAGCTGTGAAGCAGCCCAGCCTGCCTGCTCTCCATCACGTCCCTGTCACAAGCACAGTCGGCAGCTCCCAGCTCCTAATTTGCTGCCTGGACTTAGCTAGCGGTGGTCTGGCTAGTGTTAAACCACTGAATGATAAGATCCAGGTCCTCTCCTCTTTAAGTCCTCGTTTTTCCACACGGACCAATGGGCTCTTTTGTTTGAGACATGGGGATGACTGTTGGCAGGCGCACACAGACATCCATGCAGAGAGGTTATACACACATACACACTTTCAGATACAGGGAAAAACATGTCTGAACACACACACACACACACACACACACACACATTCAAATACCGACACAGGCACACAGACTCTGTCCATTGCCCCCTTCCACTTCCTCCAAGTGAAACACAGAAGATGTATGACTTGTCTGCAGCTTGACGCCTGCTGTTGTGTACCTTGACAATTCCTGGAGTGTGTAACAGATGATGTGTGTATTGTAGCAGGGAGCATGCCTGGTATGGCTCATCCTATGGGTTGCAGGAGGGTTACCATTACAACATCAGGCTAAAAAGGTAATTCTGTCCTCCAGCTGATTCTCGGCTAACTGATGAGGAAGACGCTGCATACCCGGTCATATTTGCATTATTCAGTTTGTTTGTGTCTCTCTCTGTATTTAGCTAATATCTGCATTACTTCAGTTTCATTTTTTCAACTCTGCTGTGATTGGACATCACACCAATCTAATTTAGAAAGGACCAGCGTGCTTTGATTTAATAAGAGCAATCAAAGTTGCAGAACAATTTGACGAGTTGTGCATCTCTGAAGACTGCAGTAAACACATAGGTTCTAACTAATAGATACTGTAGTCTCATATAGTGCATTGATTTGAAATTGGACAGACTGATTGGTTTACTGTTCATGTGGGGAAAAGTTCAGGCTCCAACCAATCAGCTGTATATTTGCTAATCAGTTCCCTGAGGAAGGAAAGTACATCTGGGCAAAGTGAGATGGAGAGAGAGGGAAACTTGCCTGCGGCAGCACCGCCACTTGGTTACCATCCACTGACTGCATAATGTTATAGATTTGTTTTTGCTGGCTTTGACTGACAGCTGACCAACTTTGTCAGCAACCTTGCAAGAGCTTACCACTACATCTTTTGCAGACCTGGATCAGTGACCCTCAGTTTCAAGCGCCAAACCAAAAAATCGACTGAAAACATCCTTTTATCAGGTGCCAGTCTCAGAGTATTTCCCTTTCAGAAGGCATAACGCAAAAAAGCACAACAGGTCAGGCTGTTCACTGCTTCACCCATGAATCATTCTCTGCAGAAGGGATGATCTTTCAACCCTCGTGTTGTTTCATTACCGGCTGATGAAGTGGTCTAGCCCTATGAAGTGGAGAATCTTGTTTAGGTTGGCCAAGTCTCTCTGACCTCGGAAATTCATGAAGACCATATGTAAAACTCTGCCATATTCTGTAAATCCACCCAGAACTGTTATTTTTGTTGTATTTTCTTTGAGCTGGAGCGTCGAAGAGCAAAAATATTATAACCCACCCTTGTAAATTTTTGAACGATGAAGAGAAAGTTGCAGAGAAACCATTATTTGTTAAAGGGGAACCTGTCTTATCACTGAATGAGAAAGCCAGGTTCTCAGACGTTTCTGTTTCTTCGCTCTACAATGGAAGTCACAGCAGACGAATGAAGGTCAGCATTGTATGTCTGGAAAATAGAGAGCTCAGTGAGTCTGCCTCAGAATGCTTCCAAAGAACTCCATCACTGTCTGCCTGAGTGTCTGTCTGCCAATATACATCTGTCTATTCGTCTCTGTCACTCCTGTCCCTTTTCCTTGTCATTGTCCAACTCTGCCTATTGTGCTTTTTATGAGCTGCATCTCTGCTCCTGCTCTCTTTTACTGCTGTCTGACTCTTCTTCTGCCTTCCTGCCCTCTTCCTTCCATCTCTCCACTCCCTCAGATCCAAACATGTCAGTCCTCCTCAATAAGTGTCCAGAGGTCCCCTATGAAGTAACACTCCCAGGGTCTGTTTCATTTCCGAGCGTGCCTCTGCTTGCTTGATATCACATGAATGGCTTCGAAATTGCCTGAAAATAAAAGCAGCTACAAAAGTACCGATTGTGGTAATATCAACCATTCGAACAGGGCTCACACATCCAGGGCTGCCAGAGAATTTATTTTAGTAATGAGATGGAGAGATGCCCTGCGCATATCACAGCTTGGGCTTTGATTTATGCCGCTGAATGAGGTGATGCCGTAATTTGTGCACGAGGCGAAAACACACACAGCCATTTAGTGATGGGATCCAGCTCTGTTCAGTGGCACTCTCCCAGCCCATCTGGCTTCATTTACAATCCAGTTGGAGTCACACACGAACATTATACTTGGCTGTCTTCATTTTTATTGGTCAGCCTTGATTTATGACCATCAAAGTCCAAAATAATTGGCTGACACTGGATGTCTTTTATAAGTCGTGTTCAGGGGGCAAAGCTTCAGCGGCAAAAAATGCTGGAAAATGAGTGAAAACAGAAGGAATGCATGACGTGATGCCTTGAGAAGGAGCAGCAGAATCCCTGCAGCCGAGCTTCCACTTGTGTATTTTTATAACAGGCGCCTCCTTGGCCAGCTATGTATGGTCGTGCCAAGTACTTGTGTACACAGCGTTGGCCAGGTCATGTAACTTGTAGATGAAAAACATCTTTGCCAGGATAGTTCAGTGACTAGAGAAAACACAGAGTTGCAGAGGCGATATATACTGTTTAATACTGAAGCCAGAGGAAATTAAAACCAACAGTGTTTCTGAAAGTCAAACTGAAATATGAAATCACCTCACTTTTTGTATAAATAAATCTAAATTACGGGGATATTGCAGCTATTGTATATATTTCTTTCATTTTCAAAAGAGGATTAAAGATTTCTTTGGTCAATTTTATAATTTGTTTCAAGCCTCTGGCAGCCAGCTTAAAGGATAACTCCAGTATTTTTAAACCTAGACCCTAGTTTTACATATTTTGGGATTGAAATGATTGGTGATTGATGAATTTGGTTACCTCAGGCGGCAGCTGCAAACAGACTACAATGGCTGTAATGTAATCTTTCAGGGTAACCGCACCAACCAATGCTCATCCACTAAAAGTGCTTGTTTTTTGCCACTGACAGGGTCAGATTATTATTATTTGAGGTGTCTCAACAACATTACAGAAAGGAACCCTACAGAGACAGAAGTTCTCTCTTGTTTAACCAGAGACAGGTGGTTTATGACTCGGTTCAAAGCTGCCAGACTCCAGTGACAAAACCAGTAATTTTACCTTGCAGAGCACAGAGGTTGCTAGCCTAGTTGCTATGATTGTGAAAACACCAAAGTCAGAAAATAACACAAACAAACAGGTTGAGGCAGGGGTAGACCAGCTTTTCCATGTGGTAAAATTCCAAGTCAATTACACAGAAGTCACAAGTCAAAACCAACGCTGAGCATATATGGTATACAGTATACAGATTTCATAACAAAACTGCATTTAAATTTTGCCAAAATTTAAAGATCATTTTAACGGCTGTTTAACTTGGATGTAATGTTAAGCTTTTGCCTTCAGGCAGTCAGTGTATCTGTACATCCATCTCCTCTATAGTCAAGTTCACATCCCAACACTGTGTCATCTTGGTTTGAAACAGTATCTATCATGCATCTTAAATAATCTGTATCATAAAGCCACTACTACACAAAAGTGCATAAGAAAAACCTATATTCTTCTTAAAAAATGCTGACACCTACAGTGTTTTCCTGGACATCTAATTTCAGTTTGACTCTTGCTACTTCCTGCTATTGTAAATGTGACTCTGACATCCCCTGTGTGTGGATGCCACAATACTGCTGTTCACATGCTGGCACATACCCAACAAAAGCACCTTAAACTCAAAGTAAAACCTGCATTATACATTATATACTACATTATTATACTGATACATTATACAGTAGTATATATTACCATTTAGATTTTTTTTTAATTGTTATATGTTTATATAAATACTTCTAAGTAACAGTTTGAAGTGGTTTTAGAGTGCAGGTTTAACTCATGTTGTGAAAATATTTGTAATAATTGTAAATGACAGCGAGTTTGTTTTTCATGGCTTCAGTGTTTCTGTCTTTTCAATGAGTCAAGATGACCTGGATGAGTATTTTATTAAGAATTCTTTCTGAGTCTCAAGTTGGCAAAACATCCTTGAAAACTCAAACTAAACGAAGAGTTGCATTGTGTCTCATTCAGGGATGGCAGAGAAGCTTGAATGACGAGGGAAATAAAAACAAGAAAGTGAAAAGCCAACAGAATGAGAGAGGACGAGCTGAGCCAAGCAGCTAGAGAGATTTTATTTCTTCTGCCTCCATCTTTTTTTAGTTTTTGGAAGGCAGCCTAAAAATGTGCCTGTCGCAGATGTTTGGACAGAAGGTGTTTGCATGCTGTTCATTTATACACTGCCATACGGGACACAGTATGACCACCACAATAACCAGTAAGTAACACTCTCCATGTGCACAACGCCTTGCCAACTTCTACCTTCTGTTTTTGGAGGGAACGTGTACCCCCGCGGATTGAGACGTACCTTGAAGCTCCTGACTTGCCCCACCGCCACTGATATCGATGCTGCGTTGGTAATGGATTTTGCATTAGAGATTGGTTTAGGAGGGAAAACAAACTGTTTTTATAGAGGTGTTGCTGAGCGTCTGTGTGTCTATGTGTGCACAGGTGTAAACGTCTGTACATGCACAGATTGCTGTAGACCAGAGCTTGTCAAAACTCCCACACATGCAAACTTCTTCATGACATGGTAGCTTTGCTCTGCTATGCACTACTGCAGAAAGCTACCCGGGCCATCTGTCATTCTACCCATGAAGGTGAACAGACTGTGTGCCTGAACCAGTTCCAAGTTTCTCATGCTACCACTCCCACTACATATTGCAGGGGTACAGTATCTCTGTCACCAGCTTTATCCTGCATATTCATCAGTTTCAGCAGTTTGTCAGTGAGTTCCACCATCAACAGTGCTGACTTGGTTTTAAATACCCCCAAAATATAATCCTCAAGAGCACTGAAATATTGAAACATCTAATATGCCTAACATTAATATATTGATTATTCAGAGTCATGAATCAAACAGACAACTATCATCAATCTATAACATGGTGTAACTACTTGATGAAAGGTGCAGTACGGAAGGTGACAACGCCTCTGTGTGTGAATTAAAAACAACTCGTATGCGTCAATCTTAGGGAACCATTTGCCATGTGTTTGTCTGAATCCTCTAAGTCATCACGTGTGAAGACAACACTTCTGTTCATTAATGCATTTCACCAGTACAGTAGAGATGAGGCAGACTGACGCAGATCCAAACATATGCTGTTCATTTTTTTATCCTCGAGCTGTAGTTTCCTGCTTGAAATCTGTGGTTATTTAGCAGATAGAGAGAGAGAGATCTGGTTTGGTCATGAATGTGGCGTCAAGCCCATATTGTCTCACACAAAACACTGCATGTGGGTTCCACAACTCCCTGGACAGACTCGCATCAGTTTGAGGCATTAAAATGCACAGTTCTGCTGACAGACGTTTTAGTTTATATTTTTTCTTTACTTGCAGCCTATTATATGCATTGACTACTCCACTCGCCCAATTTCACACAGCTGAAGGAAATACTGGCAGCTCTTATCCCTGCATTTGTGAGATTTAGAATTTAAGTTTTTGGTTAAGAATAATAAGGCCTGACATCATTTAAGTATATTTGCTACTGCACTTCTTTATATCGATGGGATATTTTTTGTAACTACAAAGCACAAAGGTTTGATTTATTGCTCTAGCAGATAGAGATCTTTGTAGTACAAATTTAGGGGCTATAAAAGTTTATTCCTTTTTTAAACCACATGTATTGGTAAAGCATTACTGCAGTCTGGGCTTGATAGGGCTTCAGTAACTAAGAAAAGTCTGTGTGCTTTCTTATTGCTGCTCCTTGCCGCTCTGACAGAAAAGACGCTCCGGTTAATTTCCTCACAAATACATTAAAGGAACAGTTTGACATTTTGGGAACTATAATTATTCACTTGCCCAGAAGTAGAAGAGAAGATAATACCACTCTTAAGTCTGTCCGAAGAACTACTGGAAAGAGCCTGGTTCTGTCCAGAGGTAACAACTTACCCTCTAAATCTGTGGAAAAACCAAAGTATGTTGTGGTTGACTATTTTTTGGCCAGACCCAGTAACTTCCTTGCTGTCATCATAAAGTTGCCAACTAACCAACAAAGACTGGCTGCTGTCAATAGACATGAGTGATATTAATCTTTAACTGTCAGCAAGAAAGTAACAACAAATAAGCATATTTCCCAAAAACTGTTTCTTTACGTTATACAAAAGTAAATAGATGGCAGATATGAAATGTAAATCCAATACAGTTATTTTGTACACACGGATTTAGCCTTTGGAAAATTTCAGCGCCATTGACATATTGACACACAGAAATGTTTTGCTTTCACTGATTCTGCAAATTTGACATTATGGTTGATGTTAATTCGAGTGTTATGTGTCTTTTATCACAGTCCTACTGAGCTCAGCATTACAAGGGAAAAAAAACTATTATATGTAACAGAATAGGCTCTGCCCTAACCACTGTGTCAGAGGAGTGCACTTCATAGTACTGCTTGTCTGTGAGTATGCATGGTTCTGTTTTAGGTGGGAGCAAATCCAAATAGCAGTGAATAACACTCTTTGTTGAAGGAGCCAAACCTCTCACAAAAATTCACTTTCTGAAACTACGTGAATGAAAGACCTTAAGCAGAAATGTGAAAGACAGCTAGTCAACATTAGGTTCAAGGCAAATTCTTTTTCATCATTCAGACAGTGGAAGAAAAGGAAACTGGAAAGTTCAAATCTTTGTTTGTGTTCTAAGATTCATTTGTTTTCATTATTTTCAGAAGTTTGGGTTATTAAAACCTATGTAAGGTAATTCGTAAGTTGGAAATATAAAGGTGCAATATGATAAACTTCAAGCATAAAGAAAGTTACCAAATGCATGTGTTTCCAGCAACCACAGAAGGTTGTGACCATCATTTTGACAGAGCAATTCAGCAGCCATAATTTACATTCTATTGTCTGCTTTTCCACAGTAGGGGAAAAAAACAAGCGTTCGAATTGGACACATCGCATTTGTTTACCCCTCACATATCCTTCATTGACATGCAAAAGCTCCCCTCTACCCCCACTTCTCAAAAAAATCAGTTATTAAAATTCAGGTAATGTATTCCTGTTTCTGAATTCTATTTGAGAAACGTTATTAATTTCATATATCAAGTTCGGAACGGCCATCTGTTCGCTGCGCACCGCTGCACCTCCCTCCATCTGCCCCTGAGTTCCCTGCGCGCCGTTCTGCCGCCATCGGCTCCAAGTTTTTATGCACTCTGGCTTTTTGATTTGTCACTCATCGCCGCGTAGGCCCATGTGACTGGGTCCAGGATGGCAGGGCCTTGGTGGGGGCATTCAGCAGGATCAGCGATGGTGACATCTCAGGTGATTTAAGGCACTTTGTCCAGCCGTAACCATGGCCGTCACCTCCTGACATCACTGAACCAACTGCGGTTGCCTTTCTTCTTCCCTTTCCTCCTCTGTTATTCTCAGCACCTCCTCTCCAATACCCTCTCTTCCTCTTCTCTTTTCTGCTTTGTTCTTATCTCTGTCTCTTCCTCTTCTTTTTCCCTTCTTTGTTTAACTCTCTCTCTACCCTCAGTGTTCTCTCCTCCAGCTACAACGCCCCTTTCCTCCCTCCCTGCTTTTCTGTAAGTGGAGGAAGCAGATTGTGCAGTCGGCACAGTGCAACGTGTCCCTGCCACAGTTAATTTAGCATCTGTGCCTTCATGAATATGAATACATTTACACGTCCAGGATATAATTAGGTGGTGGAGTGTGGAGAGGGTTCACGACACTCCAGGTGGGGAGAGAGAGAGAGACAGAGACAGAGAAAGAAAGGGGGAAGAGAAACAGAAAAGAGATGGAAGTGGAAAAGAGGAGCAGGTAGGGCTAAAACAATCTCCCAGGCACTGTGACCTCTGTCACCCAGCTAAGCACTCACATCAATCACACAGAAATGGCTGGAACTGCATGACTGAGGGGGTTTACATGCCTGGCACAGAGAAGTAGATGCAGATGCAGAGGCAGACTGTGCAGCCACTTAGGCTTACAGCAAAATGTGCAGTTCATGCTGGTTGATGATCGCCTGCAGACTGTGTTTGTGATCACACGCGTGTATGTGTATGTGTATGTGTATGTGTATGTGTATGTGTATGTGTAGGTATATGTTAGGAAGGCTCAGGTTGCATATGTTCTAGGTTACTGGTGCAAATGTGTCTAAAGGGGCCACAAGATCTTTTTATTCTGTGGTTATTCAATAAACACTGAGAACAAGCTTGACTTGATTTTTAAAGAACAGGATTATTACCCAGCTGGCCTTAAGGTTTGCATCTATGTTTGACATACTGCAGCAGGGTAAAATATCTTGGGACGTTGTTCGCAAGTGTGAGATGGTGCAAGAGATCAACAGCGTGTTGATAGAGTCATATGGCTGTCATGGTAAAAGAGCTGAGGGTGTAATGCTTGATTTTGCAGTCCAAGTACAGTGCACGAAAATGGTTAGAATCTTTGGGGAATTACTGAAAACACAGGTGATTTGGGCATCTGATTTTGACATTTTCTTGTACATATCGGAACTGATCCAATAACTAAAGTGAGAAGAGACCCCAGGGCAGAGCCAGGACCCACTGGAGGATTATATATATCCCTGCTTGGGTTGGGAAGATCTCTGGTTCCCAAAAGTTAGAGGACAATGCTGGGAAAAACAGGGTTTTATCAGTTTTCTGATGATCTGGCCAGCCAAAAAAGGATAGCCGAATAGCTGGATAGATAAATGAGGATGTGTGTATACAGTAATTATATGTTTTAGATAGATAGATAGATAGACTTTATTGTCTGCCCCAGACGGTGACAGAAATTCTCCTTTGACAAGGCTCCAACAATAAAATACAACACATATCACACACACATATGACAAGTGAAATGTTAAAAGCAAACAGCAGCCAATACATGCCAAATATATGTACTGTTCAGTGTCTTATTTCATGTTGTTCAGGGTGGTTATTGCAATTGGAATAAAGGATTTTTTTTTTATATTCTTTATGCACTTATGTGTATTTTTGCTTAATTTTGTGTGCTGCTTTGTTTGTCTCAGTAAAACATGGTTAAGAAGCTCAGCTTGGCACGCAACTACATAAGTCATTCACACTGCGTAATGGTTTATTTGCCAAAGCGCTGTGCTATTTAGGCACCAGGGAGGCACAGTCTCCAAAATGTTTAATGTTGTGTAGTTTAGCCATATGCCACTGTTTTACAGCAAGCATTGCCTGTGTCATTACACCCCGGTGCATTGGGCGCTTTCCATAATGGATCCATAACGAGAAGTTGCTACAAATGAATAGCCAAACATCTTTAGGGATGTTTGTTTAACACAGGTGTTACCCTGCTCTAAATATGATGGTGAGACGCCATATGACAAGGTATGCTGCCAGACAGGGGTTAGTGTTTTTTGTGGAAAGGAGGCAGATTTTCTGTCTGTGCAGTTTTTCTGTCCGTTAGGAGGGGATCGCAACTTGAGGCTTTAAAAGTCAAGTTTTGCATTCACTTGTTGTCTCCGTTCCAACCTGATTGACATGAAAAAATTGCTCCCTCTAACCAGCTTTCACAGTGAGTGATTTGAATGAAGGAATGTTTTGAAGTGATACGACAATCTCCTCATCCATAAAACACTACATCACTCCAGTATCAGAGCTGTCCTTCAAAGTGAAAAACAACATTGTCTTTAAGGTTAAAAGTCTGTGATAGAGCCTGCACACTGTGCCTCTCTGTTCCTCGCCAAATGCTCGCCAGGGGACCAAGCAAGGTAATTGATTTTGGATGCAGTCATGCAGGGGTAGTCCCAGCCACCGCAGATAAGAAAGAATTTCAAATCAAAATTATGTCTGCACTATGCATATGAATCAGATCAGGCCTAATAAAATAAAGGTATTAGCAGTGAGGGAGGGAGAGAAGTAATTAAAGCTACTCACCAGGCACCGTTCTCGTTTCGCTCTGGAGGTCTCAGTACCTTAGGGTGAGTTAAAGAACTTGTAGCTTTTAACAGGAGGTGGAGAGGTCATCCGACTTTGACTTCATTCCAACTTTTCAACAGGGGTTCACGCTAAGGGTCACTGGTGTACATCATCTATAACATGCACAAACTATATAAAGAGGATTTAGCACAATGATTTAAGAGTAGATAGACTAAGTGGAATAAATTGGAATATTACATGTAATGCAGGCCTGAGGTCTTGGATACAATCCAAAACTGGTGGAAAACCAGCCTGAATGCGACCTGCATGAATACATTTTCCAAAAAACAGATAATAGTAAGAGTAATTAGACCCAGTCCAAAATGTGGTTGACTCTAATTGACTCTTCTCCTGATACACAAATCTGAGATGTGTGGCAAAAGAACAGTCAGAGCTGTTTTGGTCCCGAGCTACTGTCACACTACCCTGCTGCTCAAATCTTACCCATTCCCTGCTGTCTCTGCGTGCCTTGTAAAAAAAAAAAAGCACCCCACACGTGTAGGACAAACTGTAGGACACAATCTCTTTCTTTCTCCTTCTCTCTCCTATCAACAGTTGATTGACTGGCCATTTAGGCTGCATGGGTGAAAGTCATTCTTTTTGTCTGTGGTCAGGAGCTCTAGAAATGCTCTTGGGGAAAAGGATTATTCAACCCTCTCACACACTCTCAGTCTTCCTCACTGTCTCTTCCCCTCAGGGTTTGCCTTTGAGTGTGTCCCTGGAAGCTTTTCCAGTTGCCTTCTTGATCTGGACCCATCTGTGGATCTCTTTCATTCTCTTTTTTGTTTTTTTTTTCTTTTGGTTATTCCTATCATATTCCCTCTACACCTACTGATATCTTTTATTCCTGGCTTACTGCTCTTCTTTTCACCTTTTGGCATGTTATGCCTTGGGGAGAAAAATTACTTCTAGAGAGGGACACAGAAAAAAGCAAATATGTGGATTGAGGCTCTGACAGGTGTGACTGGAACAGGTCTGGCTTAAGACTCCAGCCTCTCCAGCTGGAGGAAAAGGTAGCCAGGTTCCCAGAGATGGCACCATGCAGGAATGTCTTTCACCACAGCAACACATCCTGCTATACCCCACTTAACCCCACGACCACCACTAGAGGTACACGCACGCATGCACACACACACACACACACACACACACATCAATGCATGCAGCTTCCAAACCTCCACCTCAAGCCTTCTCATAGGAAACATCAACAGGAAAGGAGTTCAGGACAGCAAGGTCACAAGCATGCCAAGATTTGTGTGTGTGTGTATGTGTGTGTGTGTGTGTGTGTGTGAGAGAGAGAGAGAGAGAGGGAGAGCAAATTATTACTATTAATGAACAAATGGATGTCTTTTTTGTATGTCTGTACAATTCTATACACATCCAAGCATGTATACACACATACATGCATATCTTGTTCCATATGACAGAGTGGATGGTCCACTTCTATCCCTGCTGGATTTTATCGGCTGGCTCCAGAATCAGTCCCATCCAATTTATTCCGTCCTTCACCCTCGCCGTGTCATTTACGCCTACTTTAATTTCCGTATCATTTAATTCTGCTCCCTATCTTAATCTCCCCCCCAATTTTCTCCTGACACCACATTTGGAGTTCTGATGAAAAAAAAAAAAAAAGAACTTGACTGAAAAAGTTGCCAAAGACACACATCACATGGTTTGTAGCTGTGCAACACGTTAATGCAAATTCAGGAAAGGTGACCACTGAATGTCACCTTGGTATAAGAAGAGCTTTTGCAGTAGATTTGCTCTACAGTGAAATGTCTAATTGTTCACACAGGAACTGTAGTCAATTCCAGATTTTCCCAGAATACTTAACTTCCATAGAAAAACTCAACATGCTTCTTTTTATGATGTACTATAATATACATGTCAATGTGTAAAAAAATGATTTTGGTTGTAAAGCTGTTCAACAGTATAAGGCTGCAGAAACTCCACAGTTTGGAGTGGTGTCCTTGACTGTGACTTCATTACAGGCATGTTTGCCTTTGCTTGTCATATTAAATCAAGTAGAAAAGTAAGCCAGTTCTACTGTTACACAATGTAACTGCTGAAAATATGAATGCAAATTCCCAGATTTTGTTATATTTTGCCAGATTTTTGAAAACAGCAAATGTAAAGCCCCAGTTTGGTGAAAGTACAGCTGGCCCAAGAACAATGAGATGACCTCCAAAAGTTGCTCCTTTGTCCTGTGAGAGAGAGATGTGCCAAGTCCCCAGTCTTGTCTGCCCTGCAAGCGAACGCGAGCCTGGCAGCGATGCGAGTTCAGAGATGGGTAGGAGTTCTGCGGGCCATCTGGGAAAGCTCCAGGAGGATCCTGAGAGAGCATGGTGCTCATCTGTGGGGCCTGGGACCACAAATGAAAACAAATGCACAACCAGACACAATGAGCACAGGCACACCAGGACTCATAAAAGTTAAAAAAGCAAATACACAAGGAGCTTTAAATGTATGTGTTTTATAACTGCAAAAAACAAAACACGTAAAGTTTAAATTACCATTAATGAACCATTCAATATATACTAATGTACTGTATACAACTCTAACTGATAAAACTGAGGGATGGTTCATGCACTTTGAAAACACATCAGTGAACACTCCTGGTGTACTTTGGCTTCCCAGAGCATTCTGGGTGTGCATGCTTCATAGCTTTTCCCCACAAAATCTTCCCTCAATAAGTTTATGACGCTAAAATGATTCAGGGGATGAAAGAGAATTTTTAAGATGCCAAACTCAATTTTTTTCTCTTAATGGTCAATTTAAGCAGTACTTAAGATTGTATTGCTTTGAAGTCTTTGAAATTTTAATGATGACCTTGATTCTTGTGTGAATCAAACGCTCCAACGGGGAGAGGAGTGCACATCAGTGTTTCTCACTCACATTTAAAGACCCCTGCACATAAACGACCTAAGTTTGGTTGTCCAATAACATCTCCAAGGACACCAGTGGGTGGTTGATGTGGTAATTAATTACTCAGTGAAGATGTAAACATTCTTTTAGAAGTCTTGCTTTAAGCAAACTAGTTGTTTGTGTTTATTTTTCCTTGATATTCAAAGCTGATTTGGATTGCCTGACCTCTGAATTCAAAGGAAACACGCAGGAAGAAGTCAAATAAATTTCACAGTACACAGGCATCACAGAAGAAGCTGCATGTGAAAAGACACTTCCACAGCGTCCAACTTTTTAAATTAAATACCATGTGTGTGTGTTGGACCTGTATTTTTTCGTAGTGTTTGCTGAATGATTTATAATCTCTTTATTTGTCCTCTTTAAGATACCTAATTCAAAGTACTGGTTAATCTTAGTCTAGTCTACTCTTTCATCTTCTTCTCTCCCTCAAAGGGTCTATTGATCAAGCAGCACTGTGGTCAATGTTACAACCAGCCCCCCCGCCATCTTTGCTTAATGTAGTCAATAATCGTAATGGTGTGATCAGTGCGGCCCCCCGTGAAATGGCTGCACAGCTGTGACTGCTTCATTTGACTGGTGGGAAAGCTGGAGGAGGGGAGGAGGAAAAGATGAGAGATTCTAAGGGGGACTGCGGTGAAATTAGTTAAGTGATGGATGGATGGAGAGACAAAGGTGGATGGATGGATGGATGGCTGGATGGATGGATGGATGAGTTACTGATGAGTGAGTGAAATGCATGATTGGAAGCTTAAGATTTCATTTAGAAAAGTGTAGAGGAATACAAAGGTCTGGTTTACAGCATAACAGATGGGAGGATTGATGGAATGATGGGAGAGCGGAGGCGATGAGGATAGAAGGGTAGAGAAAAGGGGGGAATGGAGGACTCTTAAAGCATAGCGGCATCCAGGCGTCCCAGAGGAAGGAGATTAATGGTGTGTGCCTCTCTGTCACAGTGGCATTTTGTGCCAAGCGCCCCCTCGTAAAGCACACCCCACACATCTGGTGTGGGACATGGGGCACCAATCCTCTCTTTCACTGTTCCTCTAGTAGGAAGTTCCTCTTGGCACAGCTATGCTGTGCATTTATACTGCTGTTAGAAAACCTTATACTGGTGGAGAAATTGTCATATCCTGACACATAATTAGTTTTCTGTGTTTTATCTGTCCATCTGAGATGACCATGTGATATGTCCGTATGAGAACAGTTCAAGTTCTTTTGTGTTCACCAGATGTATATCTGTCAATTAAAGCACTTAGTAACCAACCTATTGGGATTCACGTTCCATGTTACCCACATGTACACGGTAATACAATTACCTTGTTAGTCACTGATAGGACTACTCCAGTGGTGGGCCGTCAGGACCAGCAAGGCCTTCTCTGTGGCCTAAACTCAGAATCACTGATTTACGTTTTAATATTTTCCCATTAATCATTTGAGATTATTCCTAATAGTCTATGCTCTTCATTTCATAGTGTGTCTCTGTGTCTCTGGGCTGGGGTGCTTCCAGCAGTGTATGTTTATGTTAGAGCTTTTATCCAATCATATTTCAGCCATCATGTGTTGCCAGGGTCAAAGAAATCTGCCCTGAGGCCTTCAGAATCAAAAGTGCAGGCGCCCGTAGCTTAAAATACATCGCACTGAAACTGTTGCTCTAACCAATCAGATTTCGAGTTGGTGACCCCAGGGCCTTCTAGCAGGCGTACGATGACGTTAGTATTTTCACGTCCTCTGATTGGCTGGTCAGAGAGCTTAGCCAAAGCTAGCGATTCTTATCTGTAGCGACCTGCACAAGCTAAAACTTTATCATAATCGTAAGTATTAATAGCAGTTTTTTTAACCCACAATGGCTGACGAGGGAGAAGATGTTAATTTGGTCGCAGATCTACTTAGAAATCCATTTTCAAGGCGGACTTTCCAAGAAAAGCTGGACATTTTGAGGAAATACTGGCCCACCCCGAAGCTAGCAAGCCTGTCCCAGCCGGGAAAAGGGTTCGTCCGCCACTTTCAGGTCAACAACTACGAGCGGTACCCTCGGCTTACAGGCTCCGAGGAGCAAATTGTGTTGCTGAGAATGCCTGGTATTGGCAACTGAACGACTCTGTGTTTGGAGCAGAGTCGGTGGTTAGAGTGTTTGGTGACTTGTTGAATTCTTCTAATTGGGTTTCTTGCTTTAGTGACGTCATTCATTCTCGTAACATGAGATACCTGTCTGCAATGCAACGTCCTGTTATTACTGCCTTTCTGTATAATATTGATGGTTTCTATAGCCATGACGTCATAATGATGGTATTAAGAGGTGGTTTGATTCAGGTAGGACGCCACTGAAGGCCCAGGTGTAAAATGAACGGCCCGCCACAGGATTACTCTCATATTGACTACAAATGAATACCAACAAGTATATGTTTTTGATTGTCGTGCATGGCACAGGCCCCCAAACAAGGTGCAATTAGTCCAACCATATCTTCTACAAAAATGTTTCTGTATTATTTGCTTTGCCAAATATATTTTAGAGAAAACATGATTATTGCCTTGATTACATTTATTGGCAACCTTTTTCCTAGTCCGAGAAGAGTGACATTCTCAAGCTGCACAACAGTTGTAGGAAGTAAGACCCAGTAAGGTAGACAGTGGGATGAACAACACACACAACTTGGGGGGAAACCTTGGGGGCTATAACAGGCCATACAGGGATATGTGCAGGTTTTGTGTTTCATTTTTTCTTCTCCATTTTGTACTCACCTCCCAACAGGATCAACCAATCAGCTTGCTCAACGTCTAGTTAAGGTAGTTAAGGTTGTTCAACATGTACATACATTTCCCCTTTGTGTTGATTAAAAGTGTAATCTGGGGTGCATTATGTTACTCACAAAACATAATCGGTGTTTCAGATTAGTCGTGCATAAATGTAATTCTTATGCACATGTTTTTTCTTATTGCCATGCCACTGGCCTATAACTGAGCTGACGTTTCAGATGTTCCGTATGTAGACATGGTGCTGCTCTACTGGCTTTCAGCTAGATTAAGCACAACTCAAAGAGTTGAACTTTCTGAAAGCCGTGTTTGACACTGGCCAAATGGCAACTTGTCATAGAGATTTGAATTAAATGCTGTTTGAGAGATGTTGAAATATGTGTGATTGGTGGTGAGAGGTGAGCAAAGGGTTGCATGTATGTGCATGTATCAGTGTTTGTGTGTGTGTGAGAGAGATGGGTTTTCACAAAAGTTCACAAAAACAGTTTAGAAGACTAGCGGGACATGTGCCTGTATATGTTACTGAGCACTGTGCCCCCGCAGCCATGTGTGCGTAACCTATCTAAGGGTTAGAGGCGATCACTCTCTGGTGGATTACTGTCGGCGCCGGAGAGCGGGAGCGTTTGACGGATCGGCCTCCCCCACACTCGGGACGCCACGTTCCTACACAGATGGCGTAATTAACGGGAGGCGAGCCAGGGAGGGAAATTTATCTTTGATCAGCACCTTCGCGCCAGATTGTCATCTATGTTAATATGATGATAGCATCAGTGCGCATGTGTGTACACACACTCACATGCACACACAGTAAGAGATGGATGATGATAGAATAGAGGCTAGGCAGCAGTCAGCCCTGAGGATATAGGGTTATGTGTGCAGTCACATGAATTACACTCACACACACACACACACACATTCACAGTCTCCTCCTAATCCTTTGTTCACGGCATGGCACAGCACTCCCCCGCTGTGAGGAGAGCTGGGATGATGTTTGGAGGGTGCCTCAGTCAGAATCATACATACACACACAGCTGTACATGTACATGCACAAGAAAATTTCACCTGAAAGAGTTGAGTAACTACATTTTCTTTTTACTGAAAATCAAAAATAAACCACCCAAACAAACCATAACTGTAACATTGACTGCTACATGATAGATTGTTTGCAAAACACTATTTTAAGAATTTTTATTTGCAGAGCCTCCAACAAGACAGTTATAGTGCTGAGAGTTTGAGATCAAATCTCCCTCAGTTATCCTGGACACTGTGTGTGTTAGGTTCTTCTCTGCATGTGCATATGTGCGTAATAGTGTGTGTGTGTGTGTGTGTGTGTGTGTAATATGGTGTGAAAAGAGTTGTCACAGATTAGCTCTGCCCCACGCATACTTTCACCCCAGTGAGATATTAGGAGTAATGGTATGTAGGTGTAATGGTATGTGCCATAACATCTGGGCAGCCAGAGGAGATAGAGAGACAGAGGAAAAGAAAGAGAACGATAGGTGGTCTACCACATCTCCAGGGACCATACGTGCTTTGGAGGTAGGAGGAGCAGAAACGGAGAGAGCAAGAAACAAGAACAAAGGCAAAAATATACAAAAGGTAGTTTGGAGGTCAGAGTAAGACAGAACTGAGGGAAGGTGAGCTAGAGGTAAAGTGAGGAAAATAGTGAAAGAGGAGATGAGAACCAAAGACAGGAGAAAGGAGAAGCGATAAGCACATGGTTTGAGTAATTGAGGGAAAACGGGAGGACAGAGAGAATGACATAAAATGAGCAGCGGCGTATTGCCGAGCTTTAAAACATTTCCAAACAAACTGACAGACAGGCAGGCAGACAGAAAGGTAGGCAGACACGCAGACAGACACAATACAGACAGACAGCAGGGAGAACAAAGGCTGTGTTCCTCCGCCTCGCTCTGCTGCTCCCCAGTCCATCTGCTGCTTCTGCACACAGCCTCCGATCTGTTTCACACTCATTTTCAGCTATCACGCTCCTCTCCATCCTTTCCTCCCTCTTTCTCTCCCCGAACTCTTCTCCCTTGATGTACACACACATTTTACATTTTGCTCATTTTCATCCTCCACTTGTACCATCCCTCCTACTTCCATTGTACCAACCATTCCTCCATGGTTAATCTTCCTCTCAACTTCCATCTGTTACTTATTTCAGAGTTTGACAGCTAAAACAACGACTACCTGAGGGAGGCAACGGCTGTAAAAATAATGTAAAAATACCCTGAAAAAATCTGTGCAATGGTTGAGACCTGGTTAAATATTTTGACAATTCTGCGTATAATTGCCTTAGGGCACATTAACTGACTTTGCAGCACAAAACCTGAAAATGGAGCACCTGACACCTCCAACAGAAGGCTGGAGGGTCAGCATCTGCTGTATGTCAGGAAATAACAAGACCTGTGGTGGATTCAATTTTTAGGAAAACTGTTGTCAAAGGGATCATAAACAAGATAATCTGTGTTAACTAAAGACATCATGAAAGGCTGTGAAAACGTATTTACTCAATCAGCTTCTTGCTTTAAATAATGGGGTCCGACATGAACACACAGTTTTCCTAAAGTTAGAATCGTGTCAGTTATTCAACGTAATAAATATCTGTATTTGTGTTTTTCTCTGTTGTATTCTAATTGGTTTGAAGTGGGCGAGGCACATTTAAAAAAAGGTGATGCCATGTGCCTGTGTGCACCAGTGAGTTATGTGGTGATGGGGTTCAGTACTCAAGATTTGAAGACAAGTTTTCAGAGCTTTAAGCTAAACTCTGCTGTAACAAGATGCGTGAACAAGATGCACACTCTATTGTGCAAACAAGTTAGCATGTATAAATGAGGGGGAACGATATACAATATAGTTTAGCTTAATCATGTAGTTTTAGGTCCGGACAAGATGTTGTCTTTATAAGAGCGTCATATTTTGGGACACAAAGGAGATTTTTCTGTTTTTGCATTGAAAGTGAGTTTATTTCACCGTATCACATTAAATTTGTTAGTGCCATTATATCAGTGTTGAAATGTCACTTAAAGTTATATTAACTATATTACTGAAAGAGAAGAGCACCTATTGAGTCCTGCCAACTTACAGAGGCACAGCTGTGCACCGCTCCACCCCCTCCACCACAAAAGATGCTTCTTTCGAACACCTGAAATTAATTTTGCCTGTGCTGGTGGAGATGTTTGTAGTTCATTTTTTGTTTTCAGGAAAGCTTAAAATATCTCAGGGGAGGAAATGGAAAGATCATGGATCTCTGTGTGTTTATGTGGAGAATAGGAAACTTTATGAATATGAATAGATCATACACTGCCATACGTAATTACAGGTCAGAGTTATACAGTCCTCTGTGCCTGTGCATCTGTGTATGTATGTACGTGTACACACGCACATGTGGGTATTTACATGCTTTTGCATGCACGTGACCTCTCGCATCATTTAGTTGCTGGTGACTCTCCAAACAGGGCCGCCCTAGCGACAGCCCATAATACAGTGTATAATAATGGGAGATTTGCTTTCATGAGCTAAGCTCCGGGAATGTTTGGACCTCCCATTTAGACTCAACAGGAGCTTGGCATCGACTCTGCACAGGTGCAGACTGAGAGAGAGGGGGGAGAGGGGGGGGTGAAAGGAGGAGAGAGAATTGGGTCCTGCGAACAACATTCAACATCTGTGTCGATGGCTGTTGCACAAATTTTCACCAATAAACAGAGAGCAAGGGGAAAGGAGAGAGTCAAACAGAGAGAGGGAGAGATAAGGAGTAGAGTGGGGATTCAACATCTGTCAGTGTCTGTTATGCTTTCTACTAAATTGAGAGAGAAACAGAGAGAAAAAGAGGTAGGAGCTTAAAATAGCAGTGAGAGAAAGTTGGTGGCTAGCCAAGCCTGGATGAAGCAATCCACTTCCAGCTGTTGTACTGTTTGTGTATCAGAGAGAGGACAGGAGGGGAGGCAGGGAGGACGGCAAGGTAAGAAGCTACTGAAGGTGGGGACGTAGAGAGGGGTGAGGGGAAAGGAAGGTTAGCGTAATAAACAGTGAGGACACAGTGGATCTGCAGGTTGGAGTTATGAGTAAGAATTATACCTTTGACTGAAGGATGAACTGCAGCATGTTTCTCTGACATTTTAAGTGAGGTTAGTAAATTCACAACCGAAACTTTACACAAACCTTGATTATTAATCAATTTTGTCTACCCACTTACTATCCCATGCAGTGTTGTGGAGTATGGGAGCCTATCCCAGCATGCATTTGGCGATAGATGGGATGTGGACAGTTCAGCAATCTATCACAAAGCTGACTACAAACCCCACAGAGAAACCCCAGTGGGTTTCAACCCAGGAGCATCTTACTGTGAGGCAACAGTGTTGACCATCCACTTATTAACTGTGGTCATCTATCACAGCAAATGTGCAAAAAACAAATACTCATAGTTGTAAAATTGTTATTTGCAAGAATACATTGAAACAGATTATAGCTGTAACTTCTCATTCAATTTTGGTTTCTGTTCAGTAGTTTATCCATCCATCCATATCCAACTGGTGTTAATGACGATAATAATATGTTTGTGTTGGAGACTGTATGTCCTTGAGAAACAGCCCGAACAGATTCTGTTCATGTGTTTTGACAGACAGATTCATATTTACAAAACAAACCATTTCTTATTTTCTATTTGGTTATTTGCCATTTTTGAAATGAAATGGACTGAAACAGTCAGCTTCGCTTCAAAAAAGACTTCTCCCACCATTTCCACCATTCCCACCATTTAGGCCAATAGTGATTCGTATTTTTTCATAATTTACAATAAGCTTAAAAAAAATGTTTTTTCGTTCGACAAAGCACACGTGACATCGAATTGGAAAGATTGCCTTGACTTTCAAAAGAAAAAAAAAAGATATTTGATAAATAGGTTTATATATTGAGGCAAACAGAGTTCCAACACACACACTCTTTTGACATCGTGTCCTTGATTGATTTTTTTAACACTGGCTGTCAGTTCTTTTATCCAAGCAATGATCTGTGGCTGCGTGAATGTGAATCTTTTTGTATGTTTTTTTTTTTAACACTCTCTAGGTTTGCTTGATAGATAAGTGGCGGTTTTAGGGGGAAAACGTTGCTTATGATGAAATCAACAGGCTTTTGAAATTTGCCAGGCTTGAATAGAGACTGAACAGGTGGAGAGTAGTGCACTCTTAATGTGATTACATGTGTCAGAATCCAAAACCAAGCTTTTTTCATGAAGAGGCAATTCATTTGAGATGTTTCATTTTACAGTCAAAAGGCTAAAATGAAGCAATTTACAAGGTGAGTAGACTTGACAGAAGAAAACAGGGTATCCACCGCAAAGGGTATCCACATTTTCCTTTAAAGCACGAAAGAGTAATAAAATATATAATATAAGGAAGTGTATTTAACTATTTGTACGTTTTTATTTGCATCACATTTTTTATCTAGGTCTTTCAAACTATTGTCTCCCACTGCTGAAGCTGCTTGGACTAGGACTATTTTCAGCACCCAGCCAGAACAGGTTTTTTTTTTTTTTTTTGGTCTCAACTCTCTCCAAGCGATTTTCTTTCCTTTGAGTGGCATGCATCGACAATACCAGTAAAGATTGCTTCCTGGCTGTTACCCATGCATAGAGAATGCTGCCACAATGTAGTGGATTGCACCCAATGCATAGAAAGTAGATATGACAATCTTTAGTTTTGTGTGAGCGTGTTTTGAAATCTGTCAATACTGATAATGATGACAGTCTTTTGTAGTCAGAGGAAAAAGTCTGTTTGTTCATTTTGTTTGGATTTTCTTCCAGTCTCTGGTAGACTAATATTTGTCCTCTTTTTGTGTAGTTTGTGTTTTATATATATCGTTTATCCCAGTGGGGCTGAAACCAATGCCTGCTGACTTTGGGTGAGGGGCAGGGTACAGGTACCTGGACTCGTCGCCAATCAACCACATGGCTGACACATAGAGACAGACAATCATTCACACTCTCACACACACACCTACAGGCAATTTAGAGTCATTAACCTTACCTGCATGTCTTTGGGCTGTGGGAGGAAGCCGGAGTACCAGGAGAGAATCCATGCAAGCACCGGGAGAACATGCAAACTCCGCACAGAAATTCTAATGTGCTGAGCATAATTTAATAACACCCTTCAAGATAAGCAAGGCAAGTAGGTAGATATTAGACTGCTGCGTTGTGAGGCCAACTGGAGGATATTTGTATGGAGTAAGAAGGTGGAAGCTGGATGAAAAGAGCATGTGTACTCAATCCACTCTCTATAGATAAAGGTTTGAAAAGGTTGTTTGAAAAATCAAACTTCACATTATGTACACATATATGCTTAATTTGATATCTTTCAGACATTTTATATATACATGCCTATGCATTCTCATGAAAGCGCGCACAGATTTATTTCTTACTTTGTCCTTTTGTACTAGTACTACTCTTCCCTTATTTAGAATATGCATAAAAAGGTTTCTTCACATCTCCAGTTTGTCACTGTTTTATTAGAAATGATCTGCTCATTAAGATGCATAGAGGCACTAATGATAAATTGCCCCCCCCCCCCCACAGCTCATCAGTTTAATGCATGGCTAACCTCTCACAATTAGCAAAGTCAAGGGATGCAGCTTTCTTTAAATGGAGAAAATGAATAGACTTTATTGCATTAAAAAGTGAAGAATATTAGGCTTTAGTCTTTTATGCATGTGAATGTTTCTTCACACACATAGAGTTGTGTAAGCATATGGTTTTCAGACATACACCCTCTTATACACACTCCTGTCTTCTGTGCAGGCTATTAACCTGTCTGCTTTCTGCAGAATCTCTATAATTTGCAGGTCAGTTATTAAAATTTCTACCTGCTGGCGTATGGCAAGAGAAAAGGTCCCCGGCGCTCATTCTGAACCCCAAAAAGACTGACTGCTAACACGCACAGGCTAATGTGAGTGTGATGTCCTGGTACTGCGGGTTTGACACTGGGCCCAGCACACTGAGTGGATAATTGTATATGTGATGAGAAGGGAGGGTGAAAAGGAAGGGCTGGCGTTTGCTTAACAGCACGAATGTTATAATAAATTGCCCACCAGTTGTGTTACTGTAAATGGGCACAGACAGTGATTTCATGTACTGTATATATCTAACAATATTGGAGTCTTGATATTTGAACATGGACACATTGATAAAAGTCAAAGCAGAGATGATACGAATGTGCACATCTGCAGGTTTTAAGAATTCTAACCTTCATATTGAGAGAGAGAGAGAGAGAGAGAGAGAGAGAGAGAGAGAGAGGAGCAGTAACTTTTTAAGTATAGTTTGACATTTTGGGAAATGCACAAAATCACTGGTTGCAGTGACAAGACTACAGGAAGTTATTGCACCAGACCAAGAAATAGTCTGGCACATAAAACCTTGTAAAACCACAATGCAAAATTTTTAATGTTTGTTTTTTTTAGTTTGAAAAAAAACTATATAACATCTTATTTAGCGAGCGTTAGAGGTACTTATAGGTGGGCATTGGTAAATTTGGACAGACCTAGACTTGCTATTTATTTGCAGTCTCTACTAAGCTAAGCTCGTAAGCTGCTGCCTTTAGCAAGCAGTTAGTATGCAGACATGAGAGTATCAATGTTCTCGTGTGACTCGTATTTCCCAAAACGATGTTTGAATCTGAATTTATTATTGTATTTTCGTGTGAGTTTGTGATTTTAATTTGTGCACTGCATACTAAAATAGAAGTAGTACCACTAGCGTTACTTAACAACTTGTATACAACAATCAAATTTTCAAAATCAGTCAGTTATTGTTTTGCAGAGAAAAGGCAGCCAGAAGTTGCACGTGAGAGAAAAAGTGTGACAAAAAGCAAAACACAGCAAAAACCATACGTGGATGTTTGGTGCGTGTGTGTGTGTGTGTGTGTACATTGTGTTTGTATGCCTGCAAGATCGTGCCAAAAAATAAAACAATATACAGATGCATATTGAAAAAGGATGAAAACTTCCCTCTTTCCTTTCAGGCTAATACGAACCATACACTCCCCCACGACAGCTTGCCAAGAACAAAATGGTAATGGTGGAACGCTGAGGGGGTGCGCTTGATTATTTATTTGTGTTTCAACAGGGGAAACCGGAGCTCCGTCACCACTATGAAGCTATGAGTCATAAAAGCCTGTTTATTTAGAAACCAGAACTTGGTGCTCGACAGGCCGTTACATCTGGTGGCAATTATATCATTCAGCTCTCTAGCCACATGCTGAATTCAACTCATATGTGGGAGTTGCATCACATCAGAGTGTGTGTTTGTCTTGTACTGTATGTGCGTTGATGTGTGTGTTCTGCATTCCTCACTACATGGTTTTACTTGTGATCTGAAAACAAAACATGTCAGTTCAAAGAAGTCCCATTTTTTGAATAATTACTTTACAAGAGATTTCAAATCCAAAACATCATATTTTACATGTTTCTGTCTATAAAAGATGAGTCTCTGACCTTTGACATTCATTTGATTCACAATGTCAGTTTGTGTTCTGTTCTCGTCGAGGTCAAGAATTTTTCCATTAGCTTTTATCACTGCACTGAATGAGAAGTGTGTTTCAGGCGAATGGCGATGGTTTCTTTTGTGGTTTCTTTTCTTTGGGGGCTTCAGTTCAACAGCTGCTTCCCGCCTTCACTAAAACAGAGCTTGGCCATCAAGGGAAAACATCTTGTTTCATTTTAGCCACTCTGTTGTTAAAAGACTTGGAACATTCGCTCTCTCTCATCTTCTCACCGCTCACTCACCCTCCTCTTGCCTCCTCCCCTCTCTCCCCTTCTCCTCACCTCAGGTCCTGTCAAACCTCTCACCGGGGGAGAAATGGAAGGTGTGTGGCTCTCTGGTGAGGTGTGCGCTTTAATGTGTTTTTCTGCATTTGTGCGCGTTCGTGTGTTTCTGTGTAATGGGACTAACTGCACTCTTGTCTATTCAGTTGTGTGCGTGTGTGTGTGTGTGTGTGTGTGTGTGTGTCCATGTGACTCAGTGTGTGCTCTGTTTAAACCCACTGTCTCCAAAGCGCTACAAGGCTCCCTGTGTATAATTGGTGACCTATTACTTTCTGCCCATTGCATTTGACAGATATGAATTGGAGACTACCAAGCGGACATGCTGATTAATGACAACCACAATTGGTACCTTTTAATTGCCAAGGATGAGAAGTCAGGCATTGCAGAGAGAAAGGCAGTCAGAGTGATAAACACACACACATCCACAAAAACACTTTTGCACACATCTGTGATTACAGGGTGGGAGTGTTGTACCATCCATGTCTCTGGACGTACAGACTGCAGGGTCATTCTGGTCAACCAATGGCAGCACACGACGAAGCCAGCTGTTTGCCAATCATGCTGCTCTCTCTGTGTGTCTATTTGTCTGTGAATGTTTTCATGTGTGTGAACCCACGAGGGGTTGGGTCTGCAGGGGGATGGCATTAGTAATGTGTGTGATTTAGCACACATCTGGTCATATACACTCCACATGGGAGAGAAGAGTTATATTAGCACACAGCGCACACACTTGAATAGATGCACACACTGCTAATTAACCTGGTGCTTCTCACAGCTGCTGGCCCCGACTTTGCTCCTGCCAAGACGGACGTGGGTGGCTCCTCAACCTAAATCAATCTGCACTAATTGCTGGTCTACGCTCCCCTGCGTCTTTACCTTGCTGCCTGTCAGCATCCTATCTACCTGTCTGATTTGACAAGTAACTCCCACATCCCGGAGCCACTGTGATCACTCTGGCAACTTAAAGGTCTCAGTGTTTTGATTTCTCCACATTGTCAAGACACTGTGTTGCAGAACTGGCTGCATGCTTATCTATGATCTCTTGCAGTCGCGAATTGTTTGAATGAGGTAATGTGTGGTTAAATCCTTGTATCGCTCCTCTGTGAATTCTCATGTTGAAGTAGCTGAACTTTTTCTCTCTTTACTGTATGGCCTTGCTTGTGCAGTAATTTCTACCAGAGGTTCATGTTAAGGCTGCTGAAACTATTTATCATATTAGGACTGACAAAAAATGAGTCACTTTTAAACAGCACATTGATTCGGAGCTAAAGCTGTTCACTTAGATTTAGAGTTGAGGTTTGGAGAAGAGTGAGAATTCAGTTTTATGTTTGGGTGAGTCTCCATTTGCAGTTTTCTGCCTCTTTTACAGCTTTTCTGGCACGCTAACCTATTCTTGTTGCAGATGCCTATGATCAATTACACTCACTCTATCCACAGCTTGCGAGTCAACTATGAATGGGCTTGTAATCAATAAGCATGTTGCCAGGAACCACGGGTTGAGAACGGGACTAAGAGCAGAGGTGAAGCCAACTTAGCTCAGCTACAATTTATATGTAGCTGAGCTACTCACAGCCACCAGAGCCTTAAAAGGGAATAGGTATGAGGAGAAAGTAGCTGTTCTGTGTCATTTCCACAAAGGCAGACATCTGTCTTCTTTTGGCATTTCTCCCCATGCTGACAGAGGTCATGAGTTTGTGTTGTGTAAGCACGAGGGTAACAGTGATTCTGTCAAACTCAATGGAATGATATGAATGTGACAAGAAAGGCGAAGAGCTCATAGAAATAATCCAAACATGAAAGAAGAGCCCACAGAAGTCAATAAACTGTGAGACAGATTGTCCATAGATGGCCATTAATTTCACCTCAGAAAGACCATATAATGCCGTAGAAGAAATGCACGGAGATGATGTCGAGGATGTTAAAAAAAAAGGTAGAATTAATCACTCATTTCGTTATTTGGGCTTGTTTTATTATTGTTATGAGTGGGCCTGAGCTCCTCGTCAGCTATTGGCATATTAGCCAGGGCTTCAGGTGGAGACATTTGGAATAGGGGAGGGGGATTAACTGAATGTGTGTGGCAGGGGAATTTGGAGAGAGTAAGAGGGCATTCATGCCTCCTTCCTCCATCCCGTCCCTTCCCTCAGATGGAGCTGTACTTTAAACAGCTGGAGAAGGGTCGCAGAGGGGCCACTTTGAAAAAAAAAAATCTCCAAAGAAAGGTGGGGGCATTGCGGGTCCTTTCACTGGAGCAGTTGTTTGAAACTGTAAATCCATCAGCTATATTTCAGCAGGGCTGGCAGCGCTAATAGACGCATCTAGTTAATATTTTATTAAGTGTGTGATATGTGCGTGAGCTCAGGGGGGGAAGACAAGGTCTATTGTGATGGTGTCACACCAGACAATAAAATGTGGTTGGCAGTTATGAGAGAAAGTGTCAAGAGAGTGCATGAAGGAAGACATACTGTGACTCCATCCCATAAGTCCTATATTGTGCATGCTGCTGTAAAACAAGCAAATACATGGATTACAAGGAGAGATTGGACAATTCAGTTGTTTGTGTGATTGTGGAAGTTTGACAAAAATTTGAAACAATTAATTTATGTATTTAATAGTTTTTTTCCACTGTTTTGAAACCAGACAATGTAGTGATACTCGTCTCTCTGTCTAACTTATGACAACTTCTGGCTATCTGACTATGTGGTGTGAAAAGTGAAAAAAATGGCTTTTTTACGATAGCTTTTAAGACTCTGTAAATATTCTAGATGGTAAGTTATTACTTGATATGAGGAGGATGACAAGAGTAAATGTAGTGTAGAGGCTGTGAGATATGTGAAAATAGTCAGCATCTCTGAGGATGTGTGTGTGTGTGTGTGTGTGTGTGTGTGTGTGTGTATATCCTCCAGTGTGTCTGTTTTCCACATGGAAAACATTGTAATTCTGAGCTTTTTCTGCCTCATAGACTCACAGCTGCTTTATCTCATTTGAGAAGATTTGTCAAAACTGATCCAATACAATGAAATCTATTTCAGTGGTAACCCATATGAATAAGAGAGTGGCCGACTGTAAAAACGTGAACATAAACAAACACACATATGCTCGCATTTAAAAACAATCAGACTAGCCTGCAGTTGTTTATTCCTCTGCAGGAATGGCATTATGTATCACAGTGGTTGTGTCTTGGAAGACATTTACTATTAGCTTTTACATGACTATCATGTGGATTACAAGGGTGATGGTAACAGTGATAATCACAACAATAGAAAGTACGTTGTGCTGATATATTTAACTGCTCCCTGGTGAAAAAATATTATGGTTAGAAAACATGAACTCACCTTATGAACAAGTTTTCATCTCCATATCACTGCCTAGTTTTTACTCATTAGCATAATATAATAAAGCACTGACCAGCATGGAGTCAGGTCATGCTCTATCTAGCCACCCACCTTGGGGCTGTCGCAGCCCCAGAAACCCTCCTAAGTCAAGGGGAGTGGGAGCAGCATGCGCTGGGGCAGTCATGGAAGGCAGTACACCAACTCCAGAGGATGACTGGAAGGCAGAAAAAGACAGACTTCAAACCCAGATGGGCTTTGATACGGACTCTGAACTGGTCCCTTGTCATCTAATAGATGGTGGCAAGAGAGGAATAGAGGAGGGGAGGGGGTGAAGGAGAGAGAGAAGGGAAGGGGAGAGAAGGCCTGGGGAGTTTTTGAAGTGAATATACTTGTATCATGATCAAAGAAAAGCAGAGAGAAAGAGGGGAAGAAAAAAGACAGAGAAACCTCATGCCCTTCAGACTTTTTTCACAAGAGTTGAAGTGAAGTTAAACTTAACTAAACACATATAATTAACTTCCAAAAGTCATGGTTTTTGTGTCTAAACATTATTAATATTATATATGTGTGATTAAAACATATCAACTACACAGACTCCTGTATATCAAATATTTCCCAAGAACATATCTCATGTAGCTCTTCAGTCAAACTGTGTGTGTGTGTGTGTGTGTGTGTGTGTGTGTGTGTGTGTGCGCTCCTGTGTGTGTGCTCTATGGTCTGTGCTCTGACATCTGTTTTGGGTGAGAGGGCTAAATGGGTCTTGGATGGGCTCTGTGACCAACTGTCTGTCCCAAAGCACAGAAAGTCTGCCTCTACGACTGCTAAATCAGCCCATCTGAAAAGCTGCCATCCATGCTGCACTGTGTGTGTGTGTGTGTGTGTGTGTGTGTGTGTGTGTGTGTGTGTGTGTGTGTGTGTGTGTGTGTGTGTGTGTGTGTGTGTGTGTGTGTGTGTGTGTGTGTGTGTGTGTGTGTTCTGTGTATTTATCATGTTGTGGGGACAAAAATCTGTTCTCATCATCGTTAGTGAGTGACTTACCTCTCATGTGGGGAACACAGTCTGGTCCTCATGAGAATAAACATTTAGGTTAAAAGAAAGGCAGTCTTTAGGTTACAGATGCAGAAGCAATGGTGGAGTTGGGGTTTATCTTACCAGCTTACATGAATCAGTGAATAAATACACAGTATAATAGTGCCTTAAACTAACCACAGCTGTCATGATTTAGAGCACAAAAAAGTAACAGAGAAACCTATCTATGATGTTCATTGTTGTCCTCCACTCTCACCATCAATTTAATAACCGATATTGCATGATATTCATCTTTATTCTTCATTTAGCAGATTATGTGATGTGATCGAAAGCTCCACAACAAGCTCCTAAATGGACATTGAGGTGAGATTGTTTCATCAACAATCTGTATTGCTTCTTCTACAATTCAGTGGGATGGCTGATTTGTTGGTGGACTGTAACATAGTACAAATCTGAAGTTTATCAAAACCTATAATAATGATAATAATAATTAATATTTGAACACGGACAACAAAGTTGGTATGAAAGGAAGTGAAATAGGAAAGGGGAAGCCGAGGGAAAAGATAGGTTTAAATGTAAAAGTGGTCTAAAAGGAATAACTGTTAACTCTCCGCTTTCCTTCTCTTTTGCTCCCTCTCTTATTTTTTCTCTTGTCTGCTCATTTTCACTGGGAGCAGTGGTAGCGGTGGGAGAAAATGTGAGATCCAGATGTCGAGCCTTCACTGCAGATGTGCTCACTTAGAGGCCAAGAGACGTTAATCTGCATCGCTGTGCTCATACACACACACACATACACACACACACACAGAAGAATGAAAGTGAACACGCATTTACATAAGCCCTTATTTTGAGAGAGAAAATCATGGGACCGTTCATGAATTTAAAACCAAAGAAGCACGAAGAAAAAAAATGCATCATACCCACTTCAATCTCCAGAACAGAGTCACAGAGAAACAGAAAGACAGAGAGACGCATGCTTTCCCCGTGGATGAAGGATTTTTGTTACAAAAACTCTCTGCTGCATTTTATTTACTTAACGGTCACTAAACTCTGACTGCTTACCGGGAAGAATAAAACCCCCCGCACACACACACCCAGCCTAATGGTTTTCAAAATGATTTAAAATATTAATGGTTCCTCTGTTCGCTACTTACATGCCTCGTAGCCCATTATTGTAGAAACAAGCTGCATTCGAGAGACCTCGGCTAGCCTTGTCCAAGGACTTGATGCTAATGAAATGAGTGGGGCACGGCAGCACTGAACCACTTATTAAGGCCATTACAGAGAAATGAAATATGGGAACAACCAGGCACAGGAATCAATTTCTCACTTATGTTCTGTGAACCATCATTGTAACAAGCAGCGGACTTGTTCTGGTGAAGATCATAGTTTGAATGTAGACAGAAATAAATGCTGCAAGAAAAGGCCTTGAAACAGGGTTTATTCAACAGCAGCACATTCACATATTTGAAATATAACATTAACTTTTAACATGACTTTTAAACCTCTACCTCATAAGGGAGATTAACACACTGTAGAATAAAATTAATAATAATTAATCATTAGGGCCGCAACAAGTCTTTTTCATTATTGATGAATCTGTCTTTTGTTTTTATGACTGATCAGTTTGTCTAAAAAATGAAAATTGTGACAAACTCTCAAAGTCCAAGGTGTTGTCTTCAAAAGACTTGTTTTGTCAGCCCAACAGAAAATATTCTACTTATAATGAAATGAAACATATAATCACATCGGAGAAGCTTGAACAGCAGAATATTTGCCATTTTTCATTGATAGCCATTTTTCAGTTAATTAGAATAGGGCCATTTTTGAAATATAATAATACCCTGTTATCTCATTGTGCAGGATTGTTTCAGGTTCCTACCGTATGATTATTTGGATAAGAAATTTGACATTTCAGAAACATTTTGAGTTGATCTGTTTGGCATTTAGTAGGATTTTTCCTGATTGTTGGTTACTACCTGCATTTTGCAGTAAAACTGTATTGATGATTAAGTCCTTGGTTCTGCTTAGGTGTACAGTGTATTAATTAAGTGTGCAGTTCATTGCATAAGCCAAGGAAATCTCTCTCAGTGTGTGTGTGTGTGTGTGTGTGTGTGTGTGTGTGTGTGTGTGTGTGTGTGTGTGTGTGTGTGTGTGTGTGTGTGTGTGTGTGTGAGAGAGAGAGAGAGAGAGAGAGAGATGGGGTCATAAGTGTGCACCAACGCATGAGTGGTGTGTAGGGGTGAATGGGTGGAGCTACAGAGCAGCTTCAGTAGAGAACAACACACTGACATCAAGGACAAAAAACTGACACTCAAGCATGTGTGTGTGTGTGTGTGTGTGTGTGTGTGTGTATTTCCCCCGGGCCTGTTGCTCATTATTCATCCTTGTGTCCTCCCGGCCAATGATTATTGATAGGGCCATGTTAAGTATGGAGAGGGCACCTTATGGTGACAGTTTGACTGGTGCTGCTGTGCCTTGATCTCTTCTGAAGGGAGGCAGGGGAGGCAGAGAGATGAAGGGAGGGATGTTCTGGTGTTAATGTAGAGGAAGATGTTTGGGGGTTAGAGGTGCAAAGAAAACAGAGTGTAATAGTGATTTGAAATAATTTGAGTGCACCAGTGAGTAACTCTTAATTCATACAATTCATACAACGAAGAAATCCTACTTTTTTCATTAATGTATGACTAATAATAATCTAATGATATAATATACAATGCTATAGCAGTCACAGGGGACATTTTTCTGCACTGAGTACTTTTACTTTTAATACCAGTAAATTAAGTACATTTTCCTCATAATACATAACTCACTTAACATACTTTGCTTAACTTAAATTTACTTAGCTAGAGCTGTTATTTCAGTATGTCAGATACCTATTTAATCAAATTATAAGTAAATACAGGACCAAAAAATTCCCTAGTAGGATACGCAAAATGCACATGACTAGAGGTGGTATGGTACTGTAATGAGAAACTAGAGAAGGAAGAGCCAAGGTCACTGAGGGAGAAATCAAGAGAAAATGCTAATACAGTGGTAGCAGCATGTGGCAGCAGCAACAGCATAATGTAAGTGAGCACTTGTCATTGTCTCCATATTTTAATCAAATATTATTGGTGAAGTGTCAGCCCATTCTTATGAGCTGATGGTGAACAATGACTTCAGTGCTCTGCCTCAGCTGAAGTAATTTCAGTTCTAAGTTCATTTGAGGTTTCATGTGTTGCTTGGCTTCTCTTTAATCATTATCTGGAACGTCTAATGAAAGCGCACATTGTTTCTGCAATGAAACGTATCACATACCCATTTTTAAAAGCAAGTACTGATCAGTGGCACACTTACTGGCTACTCTGACACTTTTTTCACTCAACATTGTGGGTTTTGGTAGTAAAGCTTTCCTTTAAGACGTACTGTTATTGTGCATTTGTAACGTCTTTTTAACGATTGCTCAGTTTGCTTCCTTTTTTCAAAACCTTTTTTTTTTTTTTTTTTGTGCATTAGAAGTTTGCTCCATGGCTGTATTTGTTGAAATACAACATAGCTATTTGCACATTCAGTCATATATGTGAAGTACTTTGCTTTGACTATTATTATTAGTGGTGAGATTGTTGTTGTTGTTACATATGCTGCAGTTGCCAGCTCTGTTTCCTTTCACGGCAATGTACGAAGCCCTTGAAACCTCCCAAACTCTGGAGTCCAATAACACATGTTTTGAATTAAAGCATGCAACTACTCATAGCTAATAATTAAAACACCACAGAGGGCTTGCCTTGCATTCGAAGGGGACATAAAGCCTCATTCACCTTGGCTAATTGGGAGTGAGAGGGTCACACTGGTATGTGTGGAAGACTGCATATTGTGAAAAAGATAGAGCAGGATTTAATGATGTTGCAATGCATCATACATTGAAAGATGGCTGGATATATGAGGGAAGGTGAAACACGAGGATCAGTATAGAAGCAGAGTTTTCAGAACAAGTACTGGTGTACCCTGAATCATAATTTATCCTGCATCAAGAGGGATTTTAATTTAGTGCATTTTCTATACTCCCTTGTGGAAAATCTCTTTTTAACTTGTCATTGCTGCTTGAAAACATGTGAGTCAGAGTTCCAGTGAATTGTTTATGTCTAAGAAAAAGCTGAATCTAATTATTACATCTAGTGAATCCATTTATTTCTCTCATTGTGGTTGGATTGCTATAGATAACAGCCCACTATTCTTTCTGTTGGTTCAGGATTTGGAGTGCCGCCTGTTGGCTTGCATCAGTGCCCTCCTGTTTGTTTTCTCCACAAGAGTAGATGAGTCAACTGATTGGCAGTCAGATGTCACGCTAGATGATAGCACTAAACCTTGGCCCGGGCAAGCTGTTCAATTATTCACAGAAAGAGCAAGAAAGAGAAAGAGACACAGAACGGGGGAGTGTTTGTGTCAAAGAGAGAATGCTAAAAATATGAATGAGAGACACAGGGAGAGAGAAATTAAGAAAGGTGAAAGAGGGCCTTTCAAAAGCTGAACGTCATCTAATATTACCAAATGAAAAAGATCCACTCCTTATTATCACCAACCTTCATTGGTGCAAGCACTGCCTAATGCCTTAATCTAGCTGCTAGCCACAGCCACCCACCACAGTGTGAGACACACAAGCACAATAAAGTAGCACTACCTCTTCCAACACTACACGCATGCACCAACACACACTCCAAGCACTCCAGCATATGGGTCAGATCTAATCGCAATAATTTCATTTCCCCCCTCATCAGCTCCAAGCCAGATAGACTAAGTCCCATTTGTAACCACTGCAGCGCTACTGGAAGGAAATATGACAGATAAGAGGACTCTTGTAATAAGCCGGCTGTGTGGATCTGATAAATGAAGAGAGCTTTTGCCAGTTAGCTGGAGAAATATATTGTGGAACAGCAGAAACCCAAGTGTGGTAGCTTGAGGATTCATAAAAATAAATGGGGGAACAAATTAACTTTGTTGATTAGCGACAAGATGGAGGAAGCCGCTTGGAAATGACTCTACGCCGCTTGGGAAATCTTGAGAGTGCAAGGCGGCGTTCTGATATCAAGCAAGAAGAAAATAAAAAAAACATAGATGTCTAAGATACAGTAAATCCTCCTAGGCATCTTTTCATCGACAGAGTAACTCCTCTTTTTTTCAATAACGAATTTCTTTATCTCTCTCACATGCACAAACACACTTATATACAAACATGCTCTCTCTGTTAAAAAAATCCAAATCCTTCTCAGCTGTTCCTAGTTAAAAGACAGGTGTGCAGCGCTGCTTGTGACAGAAAGTGTAATATCTGTTTAGAGCATGGGCCAGCATCATGCCCATATGGTTTTCAGAGGGAGAGGTGGAGTTGCTCGAGCGGAAATTGAAATGTAAATAGAACAAAGGATTGTGGGAGGTGGTTAATTTCAGCTGTTTCCATGGCAGGTAAGCTCCGTCTGCAAGACTGTGATGTTTATTTGTGTGCCTTTATTTCTCCACACAGCATGTCAAATTATGTTTGACATGATTTGCACAGTTCAAAAATACGCATGAAAAAAGGTTTTAAAAATTCAACAATAAAGGCAAAGTTGCACTGTGGGACAATTACAGCATCACCGCCAGTTTTTGATAGCAGGACTGTTTAAACAGGGAGAATTTAGTTGAAATGTAGAGCTGTTTGAATACTACCTTACAGTTCTGAACAATCTCAGAGGAGGCTGTTTGCCTCTCATGAGAGTGTCTAGATATGTTCCAATGAAAACAGGGCAGAAGGAAAGTCGAGGAAGTTGTCCTCATGCCAGGCTCTCTCTTGAGGAAATGTTTCAGTGCAGCCCAGAGAATCATCCATGCGAGACCTAACACGTAAATTCACCTTGTCAATCAGTCAGTAGGCTAGTCCACCATCCAGCCTACTGCCCAGTCACCCACCTATCTAGCGAACCAATGACTGAATGTTCTCCTCCCCTCTCACCCACCCACCCCCTGATCCCCAAACTCCCCCACACCACCTCCACTTACTGATGGTTGGTAAAGATGCACGTCAGAACCTCTTTCCTCCTCCTACACCTGCAGACATGGTGCTCTGCATAGTTTGGTCAAAATTATTTAATTCTCTCAATGAAATCAGTTTGTGTTCTGATGTAGCAGCACTACTCTTCTCCATACTGTACATTCAGATTTACAGGGGAAACATCAAGGTTGCAGTTCTCCCAAAAATGTAAATAACTGAATATTTATTGTTGTCCGTTGAAGACACTGATAATAATATCTGTGGTGCTATTTATGAAATATTGCAATAGGAAACTGAAAAAAGATGACTTGGTGATATATTTATAATGTGTTGAGTATCAGAAGCACTGATTTAGCATAACTTGGAAATGATAAAACTACTAATTACATAACAATGTTTGTCAAACTTAATGATTCAAAAACGTTTTATTCCACGGCTGACACTGGCTTATTGACAGACATTTTAATGTTTAGATGCATATTTCTTATTACTTAAGAATCAAAGCATTCACAAAGCTGAATCAGCATCAGTGTAACAGCAGATTTACCTTTGTTTTTTATATAATAACCTACACATGGTTATCTGTATTATTTAAGCCACTTCCTCTCGCTGTATATCGATTCAGAATCAAATGAAGAAAAAAGGAGAAATTGTTTCTGGCTCTTTTCTGCTCTTTTGAAAAAAATGAGTGTGCTTGTGAGACCACTGAATTGGCATAATTACATGGGTTTAAATGCAAATTTACAATGTGCTTATTAATTCTATTCTGCTCATTTCAAATGACTGACTGCACTTAATTAAATCAGATTGATTAGACCTTTTCTAGACTTTCCCGTTACAACCACATAATTATGACAAATAGAGCCACTTGACACCAAATCTGCAGCAGAGGACTGAGCTTTCTTTTCTCTGCCATTCGGGGTCTTTGAAGTCCTGCGCAGGGATTTACAGGCGGGTCACAATAAGGTGGAAATGGGTCGCCACATTATCCTCAAGGAATACTGTTTATTTCCAGAGGGATTTAAGGCCACTGACCTGTGTTCATATTTTACCCAACCATACATGACAACATTACATCAGCTATGTCCTCCACCCACACACAGCATTTTCACTCAAACACCCCCATTCCAGTCTCAATCCTCTGGACAGATTGTGCTTGTTCCATTTCATGATGTCCCTCATCAGTACACCCACATGTTGTGGAGAAATGAGTGACCACACTGGTTTATGGATGCTGGTAAAATGATGTTGCATCTTGCTGAGCTTCTAAATTCGAGCCAGGATACATAAAATGAGATAGAAGATGGCTCAGTATCAAAAATGAAAGCAGTTCATTTTAATTGGATGCGATTTCTCGCTGTAACATACAACAGTGGTGACTCCTTTAAGGTGTGTCCTTAATGACATTGGCTGTCTGTGCTGGTTGTATTCGATCCCACTTGTATTTCCTACAGTCTAATGAGCATTTGTTGTTCGGAGTGTCTCTCAGTTTGAGACAGTAAGCAGAAGAAAATGACCAAGCTAGCAGCCCTCTCATGAACGCGGTCCTTTGTCTAGTACAGTTTAGTGAGGTCATGCGACTACATACAAAGGGACTGGAGAAAAAAACAGAGTGATTAAGTGCATAAACTTTTTAATATTCTTTTGTCAGTGCAGTTACTCAGCTTGAATATTAATAATTCCCAAACAGTGCTAATGGTGAGTTGAAGACAAAGAGAAATAGGAATAATAATTAAGTGGGGGAAAAAAACAATATGCAGAAAACACATTCAAAGAAATGTAATATTTAAAAAGCAGCACCCCAGGACCTGGCGAGTTAATGGCTGAAAGGGCTCCTGCTCCTCAAGTGTTTTTCTGAGCTTTGATTGCAATTTGGAGAAGGAATTATCTCATCGGGGTGCGTGGGCGGAGGGAGGTCGGATCTGACTGTGAAGTGCTTGTCATTACCAAGATCTGTCCTTTTCTATTTTCCCTTGTTCCCTTTGTCAAACTCTTTCCCCCTCTACCCTTTGTCTTACTCCTCTAGCTGTGGTTTTTCTGCAACTAAAACTCAACGGTGTCAAAATATTAATGGGTGTATAACACAACACACACACACATATACTGCATTTTGTGTTTATATATTAAGTGATAAGCTAAAGCACAGGCATGGGCATAAATCCATGCATCTACACACACACACACACACATACCTGCACTCCATTTACTGTCACGTTCACATACGTGCAAGCGTGCACATGCATACTGAGCCTGTCTCTTTCATCATCGATGCACCCCATCAAGACAGGTTCATTTTCCACATTTCTTCCCCCTCCCTCTCCTCCATTGATTTGACAATCACTGTGTAATCTCGGGCTTAAATGACTCTTTTTAAAAATGCCTTGGGCACCAGGGTCATGATATTTCCCCTTAATTACTGTGCCACATTATCACCATAAAGCACTTCCCACCTCTCTCGCACTTCTAATTACATTGTTCCGATTGCCGTGACACATCCTTTCATTCGTCGATGCACTTTGCAAGTGAATATGTGCGTGAGCAGGAAAAGAGAGAAAGAGCAAAAGAGAAAAATAGAAAGCACCACTGAACACCTCACCATAGTGCGCACAACATGTCTCTAAATCATGTCCACACTCAATGGGCACTTATGACTAATAGCCCTGACACTTGCAACAAAATAAAGAATATTTATCTGAACTATTTGAGCTGAACACAACAGAAAACAGAGGAATCTTTGCCTTGTACTCAGGTTGACACATAAAGAAGCATTTGCTAGAAGACAATACATCTTTGGATACTGCAGTTGAAAGCTGCAAGCAAAACAGCACACATGGCCTGCACAGAAAAGGTTAAATTACTAATCAGCAAAGAAAAAAATGATAATATTGTAGCTGTAAATCTACATAGCTGGATTTGTGGGAGTACTGATTCTGAGCTTATTCTTATTAGCAGGAGTAATAAATCTTTCCTTTGAGAGTAATTTCTCTTTCAAGATGCTGGTCTGGCATTTTTGCTTCATTCTCCAGTACAATACAATAGAAATAGACGGGAGAAACACGAGAGAGGCTGAAGACGTGATGTTTGACTACCAGAGTAGTGCTGCATTCTGATGTAAATGTCCTAGGAATACATCCAGTACCTTTCTAACACCATCAAACACACTGAGACATTCAAAAATTGAAGCAGTGACACAATACCCACGAACAATGATCAATGTCAGTGTGTGAATTGATGATGTGAGCAGCTGACATCTTCATGAGACGATTTTGACAGTGAATTGGTTTCACTTGTAATTTTCATTTTTTGAGATAATATTACATCCAAAATAAATGTAAGTGAACGTAGAACAGAATCAGAAAACGTCCAAGCCTGTCTCCTATGAATTACACTCATATGCAACTAATTAGCATTTGCATACTTTTTGGAGGAAACGTGCCATCTTCATTACAGTATCTATATATAATAATGTTTTGCACCAACCGGCCCAGAGAAAGAGGTGAGATGAAGATTCACTTTCAGTGACTTTGGCTGTTGGCTGTAGTTTATGGTGCGGTGGTACTGTTTCGTGTCACACAGAGAGCTGTTTCTGTTATTTAGTAAACCCTCATTGATATAAATGGTGTGAACAAAATAATAGAAACAACTGTCCGTATAATACAACACAATTCAATAACAGCACAAACTATAACCTCACAGTTTATATTTGTGCTAAACTACTTGAGATAACAAATGCTGGATGTTTGGAAGCATTTAGCCGTCACATTTAGTTTTCCATTTTGACTTGCTTACTGTTTTCAGTCCCTCTCAATCAGATCATGTGGTGTTCAGGTGTTACGGCTGACTCAGGTTGGGGATAATCATAGCTGGTCATTTAATGATCAACATGATGATAGATGCACTAAAGGTCAGCTTCACACTAAATCATGAGCCAATATGTGTATTTATTTTACACCTAAACACAAATGTGCTTCAGTGTAAACACATTTAGTTTACAAATGTTTTTTTTTTATTCATTATTTTTTTTACTTATTCTGAATTATTATATCTATTTTTTTCTTAATTAGCTGAGCTACTTCACAGTCTTTCCATGTGCCCCTGGCAGCTGTAGAAGTACCCCTGGGGGAAATGCTGATTTAAACTGTATTAATTAATCTAAATTTGTTGTGTTATTTAACCATAAAAATCATTAGTTACCAACCAGAAACAAATGATTGTTGTTGATTTTTTAAAAAGTGGCATTATGTTTCCATAGTTAAGATTAGCTGGACATTGTTATCATTCATTGTCTATATAGATGCTCCAGTACTGTTAATCTTAAAGTGAGACTGAGCTTTACAGTACCATAGAAATAACTACATTGATTCTATGTTGTTTACGGTTTAAACACCCCATCACCCACCGCCACCCCATTTTACTTGTCACAGTGTTCACAAACCATTATGAGGCCTTTCCGCTGGTTTCAGTGTGGCATGGGGGAAAGGGACCGGAGGCTGCAGTTCTACCAGGTGGGCTCTTTGCTAAATGGCCATCGCTAACTTAATGTGCCCAATAAAGGCAGTGTGGCGATATTGTTGGACAGCCCTTCCCCATACGAACACTCTATGAACCCTGTTGGTCTGTCGCTCTCCTTCTTCAGACCAAAGCTATTACACACTGACAGTAAGAGTCCTGTTACGTGGTACATATCTCCTCAGCACTTTGCATTTATCCAGTGGTCTGAAGTGCAATTACAGAGCAAACAGTTTTTGGTTTATGTAGTGGAGGGCAGCGGAGATGGAGACATTTAAGATCTATTAGGTTTGGTAATTGTTAAAGAAACATATGAGTTAATTGTGTAATATAATACTGGATTGACATCAATGCCACTTTCGAGCAGAATAAAGGCATTCACTTATCTGTTTTGGTTAATGGGCCTCAGGTCAAGTATAATTAACCTAAATATGGAGTCAGTCTCGCGTATTTTGGCCAATCATTCTTGACCTGAAGATAAACAGATTAAATGCTTGCAAAGCAGCTAATTATCTCTATGTTGGGCTATTACTTTTATATAATAACAATTCAATCAAATTAATTTGAAAGTCTATACATCTTCCAACATTAAGAAGTCAAACTACTTGTTTTATTTGCTGCACTGCGTCTGTAGTGTGTGTCAGGTAATAAGGAAAACAAAGCATTTAGGTACATACAGTGTACAAGATAACCTTTAGTCATAGGCCTGAGTGTGTTCCATACATTGTAAGGGGTTGGACATTCATGCGCTGCCATTACAGACATGCTTTTGCAATATGCTGTCATTTTCCTTTGCAATGCAAAATAAACATATATAATCTTTCTAATAAAGGCTCTTCCATGTGTCACTATAGCTTCCATGTTGTAGCCAACAATTCACACTAACATGGTGTCTGCATTACATATATTATTATGCCATAGCTACTGTTCAAGGTCACATATATGCACAATGTTCTCCTAATATAATACAAGACTTCACTTACCATGATGACTTTTCAATGCCTGTGATGATGTGGAGGGAGATGGATTGCTCAAAAGGGATGAGAAATAGATGGGTGTGGGGTGAGGTGGTAGGACGTGTCCATTTGTCAGTGTGTGATTGCATCAGTGTGCGGGTAGGTGCGTATGTTATATGTGTGCATACAGCACAATGGAAGCCAGAAAAAGAGGTGAAAATGAATATAGGTGTGCGTGTGGGTCGTGTCACTTTCTGCGCCTACGTATGATTGTGACTTGATTGTGTGTCACTCACAGCCTTTGATGACCTTTGCGTGTTTGCTGCTGTGAGCAGAGTGACCCGGCTGCACTCATTAAAACCAATGGAACGGATCGTTCCCCGCTAATTGTTTTCCACTGACAAATGGCTCCTCTGACTCCCGAAGACTGCTGCAGGGGCCCTGCCTGCCTAGAGCACACTGACTTCACTAATGAGAACCGCCAGTCTGTGAGCGTGTGTGTGTGTGTGTGTGTGAGAGAGAGAGAGAGAGAAGCAGTGTAAATCTATGTCTGTGAATGTGCAAGAGTGTGTGCATTTGTGTATATTGTATTTGTGCTCCCTTGCTGCGCACTGGCATGTGTAAAGTCGGAAACACTGCTACATTAGGCTCAGCATAAGCCATTAAGGCATTTTTCTCATGTCAATCACCCTAACACCGAGATATTGTGAACATGTTAAGTATTGTATCTCACTGCATAAAAAGTCATTATTTACAGCAGAACTCATTCCATACAATGTGGGGACAGCAATCAATTTAGTGAGCTAAAGGTAATCTAAGGTAAAATGTATTTACTGTGTCAGCTTTTGTATGGATGTCACCATTAAAAATCAGGAGAATGAAAATCCAGCCCTTCCCCTGAACCATCACTCTACTGTCCTTTCATTGCCCCTGCATTCACATTTACTCGATTTGTCTCAGCCATATGCAAACGCTGATTTGCCCTGATTTGCTACTGCAGTGGTCAAGGTTTGGTTAGGTTTGTGTGCAAAAATGACTTGGTCAAGGTTAGGAAACAGTTGTTGTCATGGTTACGAGAAATTAGCATAGACTGTCAGGTGAACAAGCCCTCTAAGTTAAATGAAAAAATATGCTGTTTGTCCACACCAAGAAAAAACTAGTGAAAGTTTGTTGTTTGGGTTACAATTTCTACTTCATTGTGGTTGCAGGACCTTCATCGTCATGGTTACAATAATAACTGCATGGTTAAAGTTCCACCATTTTCTCCTCTTTAATTTATGCTCTATCTCATTGTACTGCATCCTACCACACACACCTCTCTTGCTCCCTTTTGTCCCTCCTTCTGCTTCCACCTGTTCCATGGTCCGCTGGATGAGTGTGAATCCTATTAGGGGACACCCCAGCCCCTCCCCAGCCACACTACCTGGCACTAATCCATCAGAGGGGCAGTCAGGCTGTGCACCACCCCTCCACCACCCATCCCTGATACCCGCCAGTGCCCAGTGCTGCAGCAGAGGCCCCAGCTGGGGGACCGCCAAAGCTCGGTCGTTATCAGATGACGGATAGCTTCATATCAGGTGTGTAAAGCGGGCAAGCGTTGGCGAGGGCCATCTGGCTGATGATTTGGGAGAACTTGGGAAGTCGGGTCCGCAAGCGAGGTATAGCAAGGTGGGTGATGATGATGGATGGGTCCAGGAGCATCACCGCCAATCACGGCAACTATTTGGCAGTTATTATAGACACATGTGTAGAAGAAGTGTTTCACAACCACATAAGTATGCAGGTATGGTCAGACACTAGCTGTGGTATAACTATTTATTTTACATGTGCGCTAACTTTTCCTGAATCACTTATCTCCTCTCTTTTCTCCTCCTTCCTCTTTCTACCCTTTATCCTTCCTGTTACATTTTCTTCCTTCTCCTGTCTGTACTGTGCATTCGCCGTGCTCATTCTAAGAAAACAATCCAAAATGTAATTCTAACTGGCTACCTGGAGCATCATTGTAAATTCAGTACCTGAGGTGTGAGTAATCCCATGGTAATTTTACATTAAGTTTGATGAATGTAACAGGCCCCCGTGGAAGAAGTCTTGTTTGGTTAGACAGAGTCAACATAGCAACAATTGGGAACTTTTTATCTGTTAGCTGATAAAAAGACTCGAATTAGATGTAGACTACATGTAGAAATGTTGACTACATTTCAATTTGTATATACTTTTGGCCCTGTGTCAGTATGTTATACTGCTGGAATCTATGTAATGCAGTATATATGTATATATAATGCAGTTATTGTCCTGTCACCAAAAAGGAAATTTAATCCATTCTAGAAGAAAACACTTTTCCCCACCATTCTTATGATGATCTTGAGAAATGTGAATGAATGCAATGTTTGCAATTATATTTCTCATACATGTAAAGGCATTAAATATGTCCTTGTTTGATGAGAGTAAACAGTGAATGTGTGCTCTTGTGTCAGGGAAAACAATGAGACAAGAACACACTTCAGTTTGTCAGGACAAAGGAGTAATGTTGGGTGGTTAATTACTTTCTGAGCTGACGAGTAGTTTCATCAATTGAATTCCACTGTACATTTGTTTCACCGACATCAAGAGGCTCAGGAGATGATTCATCAACATTATAACAAAAGAATTAGCACAGCGGTCAAAAGGAAGCTACGAGGGTAGGAATTACAAAGGGCAAAACCTTCAAAGCGACTATAACTTACATTGCATTTTCGTAAATGAGATAGTTCTTATTGGAGCTCCTGTACAACTTATGCCTATATGTGTCTATGAGCAGTTAATATTAGGTGCCTTTGTGTGTTTGAGTTGGGTAAACTATATACCTGGCTTCTTAATTTTCCTACGTGATTGGAAAACCCTCCCAAGATGTGTTCTACAGGTCTCACTGACTGAGTACACTTCCAGTTGTTAAAACATGGTCCTGTCTTGGCAAATTAATTCACTTCACATCATTCCCAGAGTAAAACCAGGACTCAACTTTCAGAGGTTCTGCTCACTTTGTATAAAAACAGACTTTCTGCCAGACCAAATGACGAGGAAAGCAACAGAACATTTCTCGCATCTTGTCTGTCTTCCCCTTGTCTGTTGACTCTTCTTTTTTCATGACCACAGGGAACACTGGAGTGAGGAGAAGGGGATGGAGAGGGATGGGGAGCGAGAGGTAGTGCATTGGCAAGCAAGCAGGGAGATGTGTTTTTCACATGCTCACATCAAATGCACATGGAAAACTACAGTACCTCAAAGGATTATGGCGTACCCTCCAGGCTCTAGCACAGAGGCAGGGATAGACATATATAGCTGCCATTTTGGGATTTGATGTACACATAGACAATACAGTGGGGATACCCCTATTTTTGTCTTTTTTCTCTGCCTTCACAAAGGAAACATCTCCCTCATCGTATTTAAATGTAATATATTCATTAAGATGACAACCTATCTGCTTGCTCATTGGACATGGGTTTTGTCCTGTAATATGCTATGACATAATAAAACATCATTTTCAACAGTGTGATTTGAAGGTTATTGTCTGACATGTTTGCATGCTGTCAGGATATTTAGCCAGTGTGCTCTAGAAGTTGGAAGGACTCATTTACATTCTCATGGAGGAAAGCGAGGTTGTCAATTTTCGCCCACTTAGTTCTTCTCCTTTGCTACGAGCCAGACGGTGGGTTGAATTCCATAATACCCCAGTGTGTGAGTAAGATCCCTCTCCAGACACCGTACCTGCATAAGATGCTGCACTGCAGCTGCTATCCCATCATGCAGCTCTGTCTCTATTCCTCCCTCCCACAATCCCTTTCCATCTCTACCAAAGGAGGCTGAGGGATTTTGTTTGAATTGTTGAATTCAATGTACTTCTTTTCAGACTTTCTCCATGAGTTGAAGAATAATGTATGAGCAATGTCACATTGAAAATTCTGATTATTTTTTGACCGAAAAAAATATCTGTATTTGATTCAGTTCAATATCGCACATGTCACGTCATGTGGCAGAAATATCTCAAGTTAAAATAAATACCCCGAAAATATTTCAGATATTACATTTTGTGCAGTTGCCACAAAATCCCTGAGTCTTTCAGCATGCACATTCTAACCAATTAAGCTTGTGAGGGCATTCAATAAAAGCCCAATTTTTCCCTTGACAAGCTGGTCTCCATCAGTGCTACCTTAATTTGTTTTAAAGCAGATTCATCAAATATTCTTTTAAGGTTACTTAAAATACTTTTAAGGAATTACGCTATTCATAACTGAATGTCCTTTATTTACATATTGCAATTTTGCAAATTTGCAATTTACATTAATTGGTGTGGTGTAGAAATATATTTTAAACCAGTCTGGAACTGGAGTAGTTTTATTTTTTGTTTTTATGCATGGTTTATCTATAACCCAGTTGTCCTTAAAGTTACAAGAGTAAAAGTAACCATAATTCAGACAAATAGCCCCTTTTGGATTATTTGATTATTATATCTGATGCATTGATGTATAAGTAGGATTTTACTGTTGCAGTTGGCCAAAACTGATCAAAATTGTACATATTTTCTATAAAGTTGGATGGTATAATATTACCCACTTTGTTCTTACAGTAATAATCAAATAATGTGTTTATGAGTGATGTAGACATACAAAGACAAACTTTTTGTCACTGCCCATTTTGAAAACAAAAGCACTACCGGTAGTATAAAATAAAAAAAGATCATTGTATCTACACACAAATGACCCAAAAGTAACACTGCAACAACTCAGTATTGCCATTTTCTGACTGAAACGCACAACTCAGAGATGAGACTGGTAAAGTTAAAAGTTCAGTTTTGCTCGTGGTCAGAAACAGACAGAAGTCGATAACAGACGGGAGAGATCAATCAAAGTCCAACAAGCAGACAGGGCTTCATGCAGGCAGAGATGAATGCTAGACTGAAAGCATTTAAGACAATTTGTCGGTGATTGAATGGGAATGGGCCAGTATAGACTGTATATTACCGGGCTGATGGTAAGTGGGGACAGGTGTGTGGGTGGGTGAGGTCAGGTGATGGGAAATAGCGAGACAGTTTATGGCACGGGAAGAACCTGAGTCAGGTTGAGGTTCAGACAAGAAAATACAACACTGCCACTTTACTTTTGTTGTCTCTTCTTTTCCTGTTGCTTTGGTAACCGGTGGTGTTGATGATGTTGATGGTATGCTGCTTGGCCTCAGGCAATGTTGATCCAATGCCAGATAATTACAGGGGTTCAAATGGCACTTGTTTACTGTCAACTCCCAGCTTATATTTGTGTCATTCTGGCTTTGTCCCCTTATAAAATGAGTGTGTGTGTGTGTGTGTGTGTGTGTGAGTGTGCGTGTGTGAATGTGTGTGTGACTGTGTTACAGGTGGCCGCCCAGTAGGTGGGAAAATGCAGGAAGTCTGCTTGTCTGTGTCCACATGTATCAGACACAGCATGTTTTTCCCTTTCAGAGGCGAGGTATCCTGTGTGTGTAAGTCTGTGAGTCTCTGTGTGTGTGTGTGTGTGTGTGTGTGTGTGTGTGTGTATGTATGTCGCCGATCACACAGGGCGGCTGACTTCCAGGAACCCCTGCAGCAAAAACAGGCACTGTGTGTTTCCTGCTCTCACACACCGTTATCACAGGACACACACACACACACACACACACACACACACACACACACACGGATCATTGCCCTATTCTCTTTTCCCTTGCAGGTTTCCTCAACGCCTATCCTTGTGCCTCCGGCCGTCAAGATGTTTCGCTGTGATTGTCATGAGAGAACTTGCTCTGCGGGAACAAACCAGAGGACACAAATAGGCGAGGAGTGACGGCATCCTTGCAGCCCTGTTGGTTTCTCTGACCACGTTAGGTTGCTCACTTTGAGTGGGCACGCTACCGTTGCACCTATTCTGACCTTTCTCGTGTCTGATTCAGAGGCCACTTTTTTTCTCAGGCATGTACTCACCACAAAGATCCCTTCTTCCTTCGTGTCATAATGAATCATGTCTCATTTTCTTTTTCTCTCTTCTTATCATTGAATATTCCCTCCCTCGCTTTCCATCCCTCACCTTCTCCCCCTATATCTATTCACACATCCTGTGTAACCCACTGCCTTTGTCAGACATTGACAAAAGGACACAGGCTGGAAAATGGAAGTAGCACACAGAGTCCTTGCTCTGTGTTCGTGAGAGTGCCAGAGACTGTATCTATCCATATTCCCTGTGAGAACACAATGCAACCCACCGCTGGAGCACTCTAGATAGGGGGAGAGATGAGAGGGAGAGAGAGAGAGAGAAAAAAAGATGACGTGAAAGAGAGAAATGCAAAATGGCACTGTTGCAAACAATTGCCATTAATGGCATCATCCTTTCCCCACAGAGATTGCTTTGGGGAAACAATGAGCTCTGCGTTGATGCTGTGCTAACAAATGAATGTTTTACATACAGCACATGACAGATAGAAGATGAAGATATTACTTAAGCTGTGATGATACTCCATAGGCTGGAGGAAGTACATCACAGTAAAACATGATTCATTTAACTTGTAAAAAACACATTAGTTGTGGTTTTCAGTCATATCCCTTGTATTGCCTGGGAAATTAGAGGCCACACTGTACTATTGTATCTATCTACTGTAACGTATAGTAGCTTGTTGTTGTCATTAAGGACATTTAGTCACCAGTACTTGTTTTATCCAAAAGGCCTACAAATACAGCACATATAAGAGCTACTCAGAATGGAAAAGAATAGAATATTTTGATTTATGAGATGTTACGAACGTGCTATGGTGCATGACTTGTTCAACCATGCAGTTCAAGTGGACCGGTTGTTATCACCGAGTTGTAAACGTAGCTTCTGCTCTGTGCTTTCACTGGCTCTGCGGGCGAGATGACTTCCAGATGGTCTGGGGAAAGTGTTTGCCCTAGGTTAGTGCAGGCCAGCCAGCCTGTGCCTTTTTCAGCTGAGAGAGAGATAGAGATACAGTGTGTGTGTGTGTGTGTGTGGGTGTGTGGGTGTGTGAGTGTGTGTGGGTGTGTGTGTGTGTGTGTGTGTGTGTGTGTGTGTGTGTGGGTGTGTGGGTGTGTGAGTGTGTGTGGGTGTGTGTGTGAGAGAGAGAGAGAGAGAGAGAGAGAGAGTGCAGACATGCATCACATACTCCTAATATTGCTGCACATGCACCCACACACACAAAAGCCAACCAGCTCTTCAAGCACCCAACTAGCTGGTTCTTGTCCATGACACTTCACTGCTGTCTGTGCAAGTGGTTCTCAAAGTGGGGGCCAAGGCCCACTAGGGGTCCTTAAGGACACTCCAGGGGGTCTCAAGAATAAAATAAATAAACTGGTTTAGCATATGTAACTAAATGGATTGGCATATATATCTGATCACTGGTTTCAACAACTAATAGGTCCACATTTCATTTTTTCAAGTCTGTCTTGCCCATATGTGTTGCTCCTGTGCACACTGGCCACAAAGCCTTCATAAGTTTTGATTCTATGCAAAAATGCATTCTAAAGTTGATCTAAAGTTAATATGAGGTTTGCCTCACTTACACTAAACTCCTTCTTTGTTCTCACAGACAGTATGTTTCAATCCAAAATTGAGCACAAATTTCAAACTTTAAAATATGACATTTCATGCGCTGCTATTATGTGAAAATTAGGAGTTGCTCATATGAAAATAAACAGGTGGGTGGTGCTAATTCTCCAGTCAGGTGCCACTGCAGAGGAAGTGGATGCAATAAGATGACTAAAAGAGATCTTGTCAAACCTAGAAAATGATACAGAGATACATTCTTTCTGTCATGTATTAAAACAGGAAATGTTACAGTCTCCTCATTGCTCCGCACCTATCTGATGTCTTCATCTCTACAGTCACTTTTCCACTTCAGTCAAGCAAGAACATTTTATTTTGACATTTCCCAAATTTGTGGTATTTCAGCTCAGTTTTTTTTAACATACAAATTGAAAATGTGCTTAAAAACAGGTGGATGGAAATGAAGTTTGCGGTTCTGTGCTGAGCTGCTGTGAACAGATAGTAAGACAAACTGTGTAACTCAGACTACTTAAGTATCATTTTAGCTCTGGCAGAACATTAAAATACACTTTTGGACAGAATCAGAAATGTGGCTTTTATCCACCATGACTGAACTGGATTAGGAGGAGGTCTCCTCTCCTCACAGTCAGTATGGACAGAAGAAAGAATCACTGCGACGAATGACAACCTTTAATGAACACAATGGCATGTAAGTATTGTTTAAAGTCATACTTGAAAAAATGTGAACCCATCCTTTAATTCGGACTAAAATGTGATGACACGTGCTCTTTTGCGTCCTTGGTTATAAAAATCCTTTAGGTGTAACTTTCCGGGAGTTCTTGACGTGACAAAGCTTCGGGAGCCACTGGCACAGTAGAAAACACTTCGACTTGACCTGACCCTGCTTTTTCCAACCTGTTTTAGGACACACAGATGCTGGCTGCTGACCAGTCGCCGCCTCCTCCTCCTCAGCAGCGCCTCAGTCCCGCCCACCGCCACCTGGCTCTGCTGCGCACCGCCGACTGGAGGCAGAGTGCCGCTACTCCTCTTCCTCACGCCAGCGGAGAAGCAGACAACAAGGAGCCCCGTGACCGAAGCTGTGAATTTCTCATCTTTAATTTCGACTCTCTGAGACCGACTCGACGTTTGAAGGATTTTGGAGAAAAGTGCGAAAGACTGGCAGAAAACCAGACGGGTGCCTTGCGCACTACCGTATCCTCCCTCTCCATCTCAGCCTCATCTCTCCTCCTTCTCTGCCTCTGCGCTTTTACAACACTCTCGGCTCTCCCATCCTAAACATCCCCAGTGACTGATCACTTCTTGCGAGCTGCCCTTCTTCTTTTGTCGGAGTTTGAACCACATTTCCGAGCTGCTGGAAGTACACCGCCAGAGCCCCTGAGAGCTGGCCGGACTCTGTAGCTTTCGTCTTCCCGATACAAGCGGATCATCGAGGGGACCTTGCGCGGAGTCAAAAGGACTGGAAATTATTTAGCCCTCTCACATCAACGTACCGCATGGTGGGAATTTCTGCCTCTTTTCAGTGTAAGTGGCCTCTCTCTTGATTATTTTTCCCCACACACGCCCTGGCTGAGCGTTTTGTGCCCTCACATAGACATGTGTGCGCCTCGTTAGGAAAATAAGTCATGAAATAGCCAGTGACCAACTACAGAATTTGACATTTATGATTTGTGGTTTGTTTCATGTATTCTAACGTAAAATGAGCGATAAGCAGGAGGTGCGCCAGAATGATATATACGGAGTTATTTGTAAAAAAAAAAAAAAAGAATCATATCCACGCGTGAAGCCAACGATTACATTATCTCTTGAAATATTTATTTTTATTGTCTTAGATGAACTGCAATGACAAATCTGCACGAGCGAACAATGCGTGTCTGTTACGGTGTCTGTGCTGTGCGTAATAGTGTTTGTTATGGTTACAAACGCATTTCATTGTGATGGGACCAATAGGCTGACAGTAAAAATCGATTTGTGTTGTAATGAATTAAAAATGCCATTTAAGATATTGAAGTTGCAGATCGGCTGCATATCCAAACATCACACAGTTTACGCTCCAAATGAAGAAAACGCGAATATTAACCCGTTACTGCGTCTGAAGAACTACACTTTAAAGGAGCAACCAGTATTTAATTTGATTTTGTTGAATCAGAAGAATAATTTGCTTTCCATAAATATAAATTACTGATCTAGTTTGTTTAATTGGTGACCCGCAGCTGTCCCTGTCTCCATATGAAGCAGATATCAGTATATGAGCTTGAACCCAGGATGGGGGAGTTTGTTCTCGGGCAACAGGCAACTTCAGTTCACGGATCAAGTTTGGCGACTCCCTTTCGATCTGTCAAGAGCGTTTTCTAGATGTGGAGTAGCCTTCACATCATCAGCTGATAATCCCGACAAGGCATGGACACTCAGACTTAGTCTCAGTTTTACAGCGAGGAGAGTGGAGCGGGATATGCAATGATGTGCCACGGAGCGCTGGGAGCATGCAGGGTTTGAAATAAAAAAATAATATCAAAGTCACTGAAGGTCCACCTCACTGAATTAATTTAAGAACCAGTGTTTCGAAAAGAAACAAATGAATCAACCATCCTGGTCAAAGAAATCGTAGTTGTTGGTGTTTCCAGTTTTTTGCATGCGGTGACTTTGCCATTCCTCTGAGTTTAGTGCACAGCCTCCTCTCCCTCTCCGCTCTTTACGAGACTTTGCATTTCAGACTTTGCATTTGAAAACAACCACCAGAGCTCTGTCAAAACTGTCAAACGCATCTTGTCAAGTCCATGCGAGGTTTTCATTTCCACCCGCTGCGACTTTGTCATCATCACATTACAGAAAAGCGCATAGAAGAAGAAAGGCGGGGGGGGAGGTCCAAGATATTTTCTTATTTTTCTCTTTTTCAAAATTTTTTTTGGAGTGGCGCAGGGCTGAAATTAAAGGGTTTAGGATGTATTTTACTCCAGTGGGAATCTTTTCCCCGACTGGGCAGACAGCAGACATGCGGGTTTGGGAGGGAGGCTGCTGGGGCACAACCTGCTGTTCTCACGGCTCGGATTAAAGAGGGAGGAAAATATCTCCTTGAAACCCACAGGGCTTTGGACATTTTTTACGCATGCCAAATAGTCCCATGCAAAGCTCTGTAGGCATCCAAGAGGGTGATTGTTAACGCTTAAAAGCGTGACCCGCTACAGATGTAGTCTTTGCCGAGTTAAACATTGCCTAGACAAAAAGGGGAATTGTTTATGGGCACTTTGCCATGGCAGAAGTATGTATATCAACCGGAAAGTAAGAATATCAGTATTTGAAAATTAGAAAATCTTGCCTTCTTTGAATGCATGATACAGTATTTTTATTGGGCTGTCACAATGCATCATGTATCTTATATCTGTGGCTGATTTTCTTCACTATCAGTATTATTTATCAGTGTTTATCATTGTTATTTACTGCAGTGGTCATACTATTTGAGTTGGTTACCCTGGCCTTCATTTATTGTGTCATCTGTTGTTGTTTTTCTCTTCTTTAACCACTGGGACTTCCATTAAAGTAGTGACTTGACTGAAAAGACCATTACCTGGAGTGTGTGTGTTTACAGAGATAAGAGAGAGAGAGAGAGAGAGAGAGAGTGAGAGGCAGAGGGAGAGAAGGAGTAAATGAAAGGTAAACAAAGCTGGTGATGAGGGGAGAGTAAATGATAAGTGCTGTTTGCAGGTTATCACTGTTTGTGTGTGCAAGTGCTTGCACATGTGTGTGTTGCTGCATCCACGTGCACATCCGTACACGCTGTGCAAACAGGCTTGTGTTAACGTTAGCTGCTAACTCTCTGTGGTCCAGGCTCTGCAGCATCAGCTAGCACTTCCAGGGGCCATCTGCCCAGCCACCAGCCTGCCTCACACCTGTTCTCCCTCCCTCCCCCCTCCTCCTCCTCCTCCTCCTCCTCCTCCCAGCACTAGGGTCAAATGCATCAGACCGCTGCTCACAGACACGGACGTGGCCTTGCAAAAATGATGGCAACCATTTTATTCTCGCCTTCACATCAACACAGACACAGAGACATGCACACAAAAAATTACCCCTGGTTGGCAGGTTGAGAGAGTGATGCTGAACAAGACTGTGTTTGTGTGTGTGTGTGTGTGTGTGTGTGTGTGTGTTGTCTGCACAGCGACACAATGTGGCATGCAGATGACAGACACACACATTCACTTATGCTTCGTTATTTGCATTTTTTTCCTTTGGTTCTCTTTGATGCTAACCACAGATGATAGCTTTCTAGTGGTTTATATTGCATCCAAACACAGCTTTTAGATCACAGCCTCAAACAACGAATTACCATTATTTCAGAGGGAAAAAAACACTGAATTCCCCTTTAGCACAGAGTCATATTGAGGCTCCAATGCTGGCTGCTGTGCTGCTGTGATGTAATTACAAAGCGCTTCTTTTAAGTGTGACACACAGGCGTTTGGATGCGGTCCAGGTTTGCTGTACGGTGAATAAGTGATGATGACTCAACAGAGTTAATATGCGGGCTAAATCATGAAGCCCCCTTGTGTATTTCTGCTTCAGCTGTAAGGCTCTACTTTCTCATAGCTACACAACACATCAATATAAATATTCACCCACAAAAGGCTTGGTATTGAATCATGAAAAGTTATGGTTTCCAGAAAAATTGCATCACCTGTACTGCTTCAGGATGCTCACTTGGTTTTAACTGAGGCAATTTGAGAAGTCTTGTGGTGCAAAATCATCTGCTGAGACACATCTATGTTTTGGCAAGTTATCATTTTAAATTCTTGCATGCAGATGCTAACTCAAGCTACTTCATTTTTTGGGTTGGCTACACTATATTGCCATTTTTGGTTGGATAAATAAGTGAGCTTTTCTGGAGCTGAGTTCAGTCTGGAGGGTATATTGCTATCTGACTCAAGGAAAAACAAGAAGAACTTACAATATTCATCATTCTTTTGGTTTTTATTTATAATGCACCAGCCTTAGTAACAGTTATTGCATAAATGTCTACAAAGATAGAGACGGTGCACTGTGTTGAAGTAGGTACAGGTTGCTTTTGAAGCCATGTAGTGTCGGGGCAAATGTCAGTGGTAGAATTGGATACTAAAACCATTGTTCCGCGCAGTCCTTCAAGATGTATAGATCTGTTCTGATTATTCAGAGCTGTCTCTTACCAAGTCCCAGAGTGAATTATAAATGGAATCAGGGCGCGTGTGTGTGCATGCATCCACGCACACACACATGGCCTTGTAGATCGATAGGCCCATTGATGGTTATCAGCGAGAGGGCAGTTCTCTTCACTGCTTATTGAATTTCATCACCCGTGAAAGAGCAGCAGAGGTATAAAATGACTTGCATGTATGTCTGCGTGTTTTTGTGTATACGTCTGTGTGCAAGTGTGTTGTGTATGCGGTGTGTGTGGCTGCGTGCGTACTCTTGGAAAAGCAAGAGGTCTTTGTTTTATTGTAGTTGTGAGTTGGCCTTTACTGGGGCTTATTTAATGTCAAAGTCAACAGTGAGCACTACAAACTGATTTTATTGGCCTTGTTCGTGTTTTTGCTCCAGATAACATGAGACTTATAGGGCACGTGAAGAAGAGGCCAATAGGGCAGAATCTGACAATTCATCAAGTTTCATGGACGCAGTTAAATTTTTCATAGGTTTTCACACCTTAAGCCATTTAGGAAACAAATGGGAAATCACATTTATAATAGATCCGTTCCTTAATATGACAAAACCCAACTGATTTTGCGTTAATGTTCTTCACTGTTGCAAATGCAGCAACACAGAGGCAGCTGGACTAGCAGTATCATTTAAGAGAGACAGCTGGGAAATGTGGTTCTTCAATTTTTTTAGGTATCCAGCTAACTGTATCTACATCATTGTTCATGGCTATTGGACTAAAACACACTGATAGACATGTGCAGGACAGCATAAGCACACACACACTCTCTCTCACACAGACTGCTCTCTCAGTCTTCTGTATATAGACTGAGATTGAGTTTCTAATTAACTTCACTTTCTCAAACTGTATCGCACACAGGCAGACTGCCACACACAGGCACACACACACACACACACACACACACACAAATTCACCCATACAGAATCTCTCTCTTAGGCTACTTCTCATGATGTCTTTCCTCTCTCTCTCTCTCTCTCTCTCTCTCCCACTGTTTATTTTCCTGCCTCCATCTGGAGTTGGCTGATATTGTAATCGCCCTAATGCACATTGCCTTCCCCTCACACACACACACACTCTCGCATGCGCACAAACACACATACGTACAATGTGCCATCCTGACAAGCCCCTTTTCTTATTCCAAAAGATAAGCTACTGGATGTGATTCTCTGACTGTGTGTGTGAGTATAAGTGCACATACAGGTGTCTATACAATATGTCTAATGCATCCCTGCACTCTGCCAAAGGTAACAATATTGAATAGGCACTTCTTAGTGATGTGGAGCGTCGATAATGTGGCTGAGTGAAGATGTTACCCGTTATCGCTCCCCTCCTCAATATTCACCTGTCACCCAATTTACATTTAAAATTAGACACTGGAGGAGAAATGGGTGGTAGAGGAAGTGTGTGTGTGTGTGTGTTGTTATGTTTATATGTATTTTTACATGTCATTTGTGAGGGTTTGTGTGAAAAGGAAAAGTGTGTTCGTGCACGGGCATATGTGGAAAGACATTACACCACTGCCATCTCTAATAGCTTTTGTTTTGTCATTCCGGAGAGGTTTAGGATGTTGGAAGGTGGGAGCGTGCTCACACAAATGCCGAGGACACACAGACAGGCTTGATTGATGGCGAGTATGAGCTGTGAAACTGTGCGATTAGGAGGCTTTTTTCTCCCTAGTTCACGAGAGGACGATTGTTAAAGAATGGACCAGCTTGCTTTGCTAGCAGTCCATAAAACCTGACCATAAAAATCGTTTTTGTCCTTGTCTCTGTGTGTGTGTGTGTGTGTGTGTGAGAGAGAGAGAGGTGGAGTGGTGGTGGGGTGGGCACAGAGAGACAGGTCTTGAAACAAACAAACAGGCAATCAGACAAATTGACAGAGAAATAGACAAAGACAGAGGAAATAGATGAGAAAGAGGGAGAGCTGAGGGTGAGGAGAAACCTCACCCTCAGCTCTGTCATGCTTTAGCGGTTTTAATCACCCAAACCAAGGTTGCTTCCTCCATAAAAATGGTACATTGTTAAGGTTGACCTGCATGAGCATGTGAAAATAATTTTTTTTTTTTTTGAAAAGGACATAATTTACAATCACCATCCATGCTTATCAGCTCGGATACTCCTGATATTTGATTTGCAGCTTGGTTCTTTCTCATTAATTTTGATGTATGGATTTGGATAGTACACTTTATGAAAAGGGCAGCCACTGGAGTGGAGCCCTGGCTAGCCTGGTAAAAGAAGTGTAATTAAGATCAGCAGACAGGGAGGGAGAGAAAGAGAGAAGCGCGGATCGATAGATGCAGACAGTGGACCCTCTGTTTTTTTTCCCTCCGAGTATTGACGTGTTCAGTCAATTACAGCTAGAGAGAGAAGAAGAGAAGAGGGAGAGATGGGATGTGTGTTCAAATATGTGTGTGTTTGTGTGTGTTAGAAGATGGGGGTGTTCACATATTGTGAACGTCTGTACCCAAATGTGTGTCAGTGCATAGGCGTATGTGCGAGTAGGTGCAAACAGCTGATACACATCTGGGTTTAAGATGTGTTTCTTTAATATTCAGAATAAAATACAGTCGACAACTGCAGAGCAGACACATCCACTGTTGTTTTAGCACTTCCAGTTGTAACAAGCCTTTTATCTACCATCAGCAGACCCAACTAAATCATTGTTTCCTTTATTTGCTGGTTAAAATCACACCACTGCAGCCAAATAATGAGGCTCTTTTTTGTGGTTGAGTTTGACTTGCATGATGGGTATTGTAGGAAGAGAGGGCTTCCAGCTGTTGTCTGTTAGTGTCACAGACAAACAGGGAGATGGGACAATGGGACGACGGTCGCTCCCTCCATCCGATTGTCTTGTTGTCAAAACGACAGCAGGTGCCGCAAATGATAAACGCAGAGTGTCAATTATTTCGAGGAAGGGCCATTTTAGAAATTGGTTCAAAGAGGAGGAGAGAGAGAGGGAGAGTGGCAGAGGAGACAGTGGGGGTTACATAAAGAAATGGAAGGAGCTGGTCCATTTTCTCCAAATGGGGCCAAGTAAAAGCCCCATTTTGTTTAACTTGTAGTGCCTCCTTTCCCCCAGTATTTTCCATCCCCACAGGCCCCCCCCCCACATCCCCATCCAACCGTCAACACCCTGAATTGCTACTAGCCACCCTGCTAAGTGTTTGTATGCTCACAGTTGATACAGTCTTCACTGGGAACAAAATTATAGTCCATTTTATCTCAACAGAAATGATACTTGATGGCATTTCCACCCAAAAAAGATTATGCTCACAATGATCACTGAGAGTTTTTCTTCTGAAGAGGGATAAAAAGAAGTCTTGGTTTTCTAGTTGAAAATGGTGGTTAAGTAAAAAAAAAAAAGGAAGGTGGCTGGGGGGATGGGGGTGCATGCTGAGGATTAGGTGTGAGGCTGTAGCTGTGTATCAATGAATAGATAGATCTCAGAAGCTGCCGGTCTGGTGAGTGTGTGTGTGTGTTACAGATAGAAAATCTTAGACATAGAAGTGACTGACTGCAGTATAAAAAATAAAATCTATCTATCTATCTATCTATCTATCTATCTATCTATCTATCTATCTATCTATCTATCTATCTATCTATCTATCTATCTATCTATCTATCTAGTGTCATCAGTAGTGTCATCTGATATACATTCATGACCCCAGCTGCTCTTATGGATTTGCGATTGACAGCCCTTTCATCAAAGCATCTGTTCTTCCCCTCTGTCGTACTCTCACCATATGGACATGTCATCCTCAGCTGCGCATTTCATAGTAACATAGATGATGTGTCTCCATGGTAACCAAACTCCACTTTTAGAAATATGATATGAATTATGTTTTCGGTTCCACATGTGCAGTATGTCTACACACGCTGGTGTCTGTATTGCCATGTACTTTGACATTTATAGTGTTTAATAACGAGTTAGTCAGCATGATAGTGGACTTGTGCAGACTTGATACTGCAGCACTCTCTGAAGTTTTATGGCTCCTACAGCGTACAGACCTGTTTGTCTTCTCTACATGATAAAGCCATTTGTGGAAGAGTTTTTTTTCCAGGATTTAAACAACTCCAGATTGCGGCGAAACTCTTTAGTCCTGGTAACACTGAGAGTAGGCGCAGAGCAAAGGAGAGAGAAGGGCTCTCACGGAGCAATAAAAATTCAGGAGAGAGCATAAATCCATCTCCCCTTGTAAGGTCCGAAATTTTTTTGCAGATGTTTCAAGATGTTTGGCCCAAGTGATGGTAATTTCTTGCCCATCTGTCTTCTCTCCTCCCCCTATGTCTCTTTATCAACATCTGGTTTTCAGTGCGGCAGGGAAACAAGTATCCTTTATAAGCCAAGGGTTCCCAGTTCCCCCTCTGCTTGTGCTATTAACTTAGCCTCAACTACTGCTGTCTCTCTGTGCACACATATTCACATGTGCTAATCATTAGAAAGTCATACCATTCAGAAAATGTAATAACTTTCAGTTAGAGGGGGAGATAAAGTATTTTGGCTTTTTTGTTCTCTCTTCACTTTTTCCATATCTGCAAAGAATTTGGGGTTCTGGTTTTTATGTCTCCCCTGTGAGAGGACAAATTACTGCCTAGTTGTTAGTTTGAGGATGCTTTAGTGAGAGGAAAGCCCCTTACCCTTAAACATTTGAGTAGGACCCTTGGGTCTCTGTCTTCACCTCTACTACCCATTTAGGAGAGAAGGGCATAAAGCTGTTATTCAGAATGATAGAAGCAGAGATGCATCGCATCAATTCCCTCGTATGAAGAAGACATGCTTATTTGGGATTGGATGTAGTCTAACATTTTGTTGCACACTTAAGCAGTACAGCAAAACTAAAATCTTAATTTGCTATTTCCTCTTTGGCAATATTAAATTGTCCACATAATAATTCACAGCTGTGCAGGGATTGCGTATTGTGGCGCAGCTGCAACTTTATGTTTGCAAATTTAACCATTTCACACACTGAACTATGCATCATATGCACACACGCATCTACAAACAAACACACCGGTGTGGACTCACAATAGCTCTCTTACAGATAGTATGAAGTTGAAAGCGCAGACAAAGACACACAGTCCAGCACCATATGGCAGGTTTGTCAGTCTAAAATGAAGGCATGCCGAGCAAGCTTTGAGTGTGCCATGTAAGGTGGTGTATAATGTTCCCGGTGAGTGGTTGATTGTGAACTGTGTTTTGAGGATTTTAAAACATGTTACTTACAGGCAGATACTAATTTTCTCTTCTGTCTCTTGCATGCACGAACACAACATACACACACTCTCATTCCACCACATACCCTTGTCCTACTTTTTGTCATTTAGCCGCTTAACAAAACCATGCTGAGCTCATTGTTACTGCCAATTATGTTCTATTAAATTCACGTTGTAACACAACACAGTCTCATAGAAATTTGTGAAATGAACATGAACAATAAAATGCACGTCATATACTTTTTAACCCCACAATGTGCACCTTTTTTGCTAGTGAAAGGTCGGCCTAAACATTGAGAAGATAAAGCTGTGGTAAGGCCAGCAATATGCAGCAAATTTTTGTAAAAAAAACTGTTCAGACAATTTTTGGAGGCAAACCTGCATCTGTACATAAGTTGTGCCACACGCACAGGCTTTGTATTTGGATATAACAAATCCTTGGTTTTGCTACTTTGCCCAAGGCTACAAGACACAATCACACAAAAACATGTACCCGCACACGACAGATGCCCCTAACTGCCAAAGACACTAATGCATTAGTCGTGCTCTGCCCCGGGCTTTTGCCTGGTAGGACAATAACAAGACTAAGTCACCAGCTGATCAAGGGTGGAGGACACACATACACACACACACATACACACACACTGGTTGAAGCATATGTATGTGTTCATCCTGATTCCATGCTTGTTTACAATTACCATATAAAAAGGATTCGCTTTGCTTGTAGCAAAATGTTGATTTTAATAATTCAATGCAACTCCCCAACACTCACTCACCTAATGTCCTCTATAAACAACCTGAAATTATTGAATATGTTGTGATTTAAGTGGTTTTAGTGCAAGTGAATTAGTATATTTACATATACTGTATTTATTTATATATGTATATTTATATATTTAGTGTAGTATATATATGTAAGTATGGATGCAACCACAATGTTACCGTGTGTTGAGATGCAAACTGAGCCTATAGTTGGCTGCTTTTGTGTCTTGAACACCTCCGTTTGCTTATTGGGTTGAAAGTGTGCACGTTGGGGATGGGTGGTATCTTCATGGGAAATTAGTTGCAAAGGATTAGATTGTGATTACAAAAGGGGGTGGGGAGCAGAGAGTACAGATTGGGGCGGACAAGGTAGGAGGTGTAGCAAGGTGAAATGGGGAGATGCTACGGCAAAGAGATGAAGATTTGTTTCAAAATCAGATACCCATCATGCAAAGGGTGCAGACATTGCCAAAGTCACTGCTAGAACAAAACTGAGATACAAACAGTTGCAAATAAATATACATAATATGTTCAAGTAATAATCAACATTCTAATTTAATAAGTATGATTTGATAAGTATAAATGATAAGATCATTTGACAACTAGTCAGAGCTGCTTCTGATTTCATGTCATTCTTGTGGAGTAAACATTTTTATCTATTGAGTCCACAGACCATCAGAATTTAGATACCAGCACTCAGTTATACCAGTGGGAACAATCCAAAATGGGATTCTTGTGTTTTGGAATAAAAGAAAAGGTTATTAGGCAGGGTGAGCAAGGTCTGTGTTTTTGTCGCTCTGATGTAAGCCGGTTTGTCTGTGCCAGTTGGAGAACAAGACCCAGAGAATAGAGAAAGTGGGAAGCAGGGAGAAAAGCAAGTGGGACACATTTGTGAGTGACTCTAAACCGCTGGAGAGCCACAGAGTCAGGCAACAGAGAGAGATGGAGGTGGTGATAGACAACAGAGAGATAGAGGAAGGAACATACTTAACACAAGATGTTAAACAACATTTCTGAGGTTCCAAATTGGTGAGCTTGGATACAAGCTTCAGCTTTCAGACCTCTAATGTGTTTTTGAGATTCTCTGTCTCTCTTTTAGGCAGCGTCTGATGCTTAACGGCCTCTACGCTGGACGCTTGTCAGCATTGGGGGGAAAAAACACATATGAAATCAGTCAGCCTATATTTAACTAGTCTATGTCAAGGAGTTCACACAACAAGTCTTAACCACAGCTACATGAGAGCCGCAGAATACACTAAATATAGCTGCTCTTCTGTAATAGAAAATTATAGTGCAACTGGGGATTAAGAGTTTGGGGAAAATGCTGTATTCATGGTATGTGGAAGAAAGCTTGTAAAATGTGACACAGCCTGCAGCTGAAAAAAACCTTTTGCTTTTCAGATGATGTGTGTAGCTGCCTTATTTCATGAAGATGGATAGAGAGGTTTACAGTTGCTCTCTTTGCGTGTTTAATAATATGTGAGACAAAATAGCTCTTGTGTGTGCATCATGAGGGAGGCGATTTCAAATGTATTGCTTCTTCTCATTTGAAACGAGCCACTGTTTTCATTCACACCCTGCAAATGGTGTCAGAATCAGGAGTGTTAGTGTATAAGAAAGTTGGATTCGTGAACTCACAGAACCGTGTCTTTCAGCAGCAGACGTGATAATATTTGAAACATAACACAGACAGAAGTAATGGCTTCACCACATACACATAGGTAAGCACACATGTTGGACAGCAAATACGTACACACATTCACATAAGCACTCCAGAACCATCAATTCTGATACTGCTGAGTGGTTTTCATTTAGGAAAGGTCGTACAGTCTTTCTCTGTCTCTCTTTCTAGTGTCTGAGAGCAGCAGTAATGGTGCACTTGTGCCAGAGGAAGAGGCAAGGACACTGTTTTTTTCTTTTTTTTCTTTTACCAGCCAGACACACGGCAGGTCTGGTTCAGGGCAAGACTGGTGAAAAACATAAGTCACTGCGAGGAGATGCAATACTACGATTGTTTTCAGGTGGACCTTAATACAGTAGTTCCTTGAAAGAGGTATTGGTCGCTGTAATCATTACTGGCAGTAAATAAACAAATGAACAAAATCTGGACTCCTCGTTCGGTACAAAAACATTTTCAATTCACTTCTTTGTTACTTAATCACCCTCCTGCTTTTTTGGCCTTTTTTCCTTTCTTGTGTCTGCCATTATCTTGTATCTCTTCTGTCATTCCAGCAGTGACAACGTGCTAAAGAGGGGTAGCACTCACCTCCCTTTGCACTGTGTGTGTATTTCTGCATGTGTCCTTCCTTAGGAGAGCATATCTGCTCCACTTGTTGTCGTGGAAACAGTGGGCACAGTGTGTATATATGTGGTGGTTCACTGGAGACCCCGAAAATAGAGCAGGATGCAGGTCTGGTCAGGAGGACCAGGGCCACATTCAGACCTCTTTCTTGAGCTCATTTAATTAAGCTCTTCCACTTTTTAATGTTTGTCTCCTATAGTAGTTCAGAAAGCACTGCCACTCTGGTTTGACTCACTGTTTGATGCCCCAGGCAGTGTGTGAAGAAGCCAGATAGGACAATCTGCTTATCCAGGGCAAGAGCCAGGACAGTGGGGTCAGGCCCAGGGCCATCAGTCACACCACCGCTTTCCTACCCCCCTTCCTCCTCCATCAACTATCCCCCGTCCGCTTTCTATCCCACAATTGCTGTTCCAACCTTAATTACCTGAAAATAAGCAAAAACATCCTGGCAGTATAATGTGTGTGTGTGTGTGCTACTGTGTGTGCATGTGTGCAAGTGCGTGCATGTTTTTGCACGGGGAAATTCATCTGAACAACGCAGTACTGTCACACAGAGACACACACACACACAAACGCTGTCCCTCACACACACATCCTGACCCCAACCAGCCAACCATCCCCACCCTTCTCCTCTCCCTCTCCCTGGGTTCCCATCCTCTGGGCTCCCATCCTCTCCCCCCTCCCAGATTCCTTCTGGTTCCCTTTCTGGTTCCTGACCAGCGGGGCTATCTCTGGATGGCCGGCGGTTCCTCTCATTCTGCCGACCCATTGTGTGGCGAGTTGGGCTGGGCCCTGGGCCCCGGGGGCCGGGAGGGGAGCCAGGAATGGCCTGGTTCCTGTTGCTGTACTAGTTAAAGGAACTGTGGCACCGTTTCCATTAGTCAATCATAACTGCTGTGAAACTGATTTTAGGGCTTTTTTTTATGGAAATAGTTACATCCATTCAAGTTGTGTCCTTCGTTTTTGGAGAACTGTGGCTTTGATAAGTGGAATCAGGCAGTTTAATTGGGCGCCTCGGGTGTTAAAGAAACTTAATAACACAATTTGTTCCACAGTTGTTGCAGGACAAATCTGTGTTTCACTTGTAGGAAATGCTGTCCAAAAATGAATGGCTTTCCTATGGTTCAGGTTGTGGTAGTGAGACAGACAGGGAATACTGACAGACTCAGAAGCGAGTGCATTTACATAAAAATCTCATTTTTAATCTAATTTTTTAATGATATTGGCAAGATAAATTCACTGTCAAAATGCTTTTTGTTTAATGTCATCCATCATGCTTTTTAACAGCATTTTGAAGACTTTAAAAATTAACATTTTCCTTTAAGACTAACAAATATGAACAGCAGTATTTTTTAGGCTCATTTGGTACCTTATAGCCCAACACTGACTTCATAAGCAGCCAAGCAGCAATATCCATCCTCAGTGAAGACAATGATACTCAAATGAATAGCCTCTAGCCTAAACACCCTTTTGTTTTCCCCACCCTTAAGAACAACTTGAAGTAACGCACACTTATGCCTCATTATCTCGGAAATACACATCCTAGTACATGCATGTCTGCTTTAAACTCTGCACAGTTTCCTCTGGTTTGGCAGGACACACACATAATTCATCAAATACTCACAGCCACAGCCACCATACCCTGTGGCAGCTCTAACTATGAGCTCAGTCCACTCTGTGCCATGTGAATTTCTCCCATTGAGATGACTCGCTCACTGTGGTGTGTTGCGTGGACTGCTACACTAGCTAGTGCACTCGGTTAATTATGACTGCCAAGCCAGGCTGTCACAGTGATTCACTATGGAAAGAGAGAGAGAGAGAGAGAGAGAGAGAGAGAGAGAGGAAGAGGGGCAGGAGAGAGAGTTGGCAGGTGTACAGATGTATCGTTAGCGCCACCCAGTGATGCAGAAAAAAGAGAATAGGAACTCCAACTCAAGAGAGACTTGAAGGGGAGTTTATTTTTGACAAACTGTATGTCATTCTGTCAGTATTGCTACACATTTTTCTTTCTGTCTTTTCCCTTATTTTTTGTTCTCAACTACCTCTATCTATTCTTCTCAAATGTCTCCTCTCTGCTTTCCTCTCTTCTCTCCATCTCCTATCTTGCACCTCAATCTTTCAACACCCTGGCATTCCGTTTCTTGCCTGCTTGTTCTGTATTTTTTCTCCCTGTCGCCACTTCTCTTGCCAATGTCAGTTGCGCTGTCTCGTGTACTGTTGCGACAAATCAAGCACTCCATTCATCTCGTGTCATCTGTGTGGAAATGTGCGCTTGCTCCTCTCCTCTGTCTCCACTGACAGCCACCTCTCCACTTTATCATCACCGAGCAGATCGGATGGGAACTGGGCCAAGTAACTCAGTGCTGGATAAATGGAAGGTAGCCGTGAGTGAGGATTTATAGGGCTGGTTGAGGTTGGCCAAGCTGAAATTAAATGAGGTAGTGCCCTATTGTGATCATATGGTTTATTTGCAATAGATCCTTCAGGCACAGTGAGAAGCGCATTGAAATTACAGCTCCCTAGACTCTGTGCAAGAAGGGTTATTGGATATATTGCAGAGTTTACTGTTTTCACTGCTCTAGAAATCAAGCATCTGTGCACAAAGACATCAGATCATGTGTCAGTAATTTTGCGCCTTCAGGTTTCTGCATTAACAACTCTTATGGCAGTTGAGCTAGGGCTTTGGTAGCAAGCAGCTGAGATTGGAAGAATTCAGCAATGCATCCACCCACTCACACACACACACACACACACACACACACACACACACATACACACACGCACACGCAGGCCCGCACACATGCATGCACCCACAGCAAAAAAGTCATTTGTTCTACCTCATTAGCATGTATTGTGGTGAGCGGGCGTAACACACTGAAAGGTGAAATGGGTCCGCCATGAATAGCACACCAGTCGGCAGAGGAGAGGAGGGGAAAAGGAGGGGGAGGAGAGCAGTGGGGGAGGGAGGAGAGTGTCCAGATGGCTGGGGACCTGCCGCACACACAGGGAGTCTCTCGCTCGCTTTTTTACTCCACTGATTGCACCGTTTCGACTACACTCGCTTTCACTTGCTCTCCTTCTGCAGCTCCTTTTTTTTCCACTTCCATCAACACACACACACACACACACACACACACACACACACACACACACACAAAGACCAAGTCTATATGTAACCTCCCTTCCTCCAGAATTGTTGTTCACATGCAGCCATCGTGCACACGCACACACACATATAAATAAATATATACTCTCACGGTCAGTGTGTAACCAGCAGGCAGAGTGTAGTTGAGTGCAGCCCAGTGGAGCGCCTGTTGTGGCCCATTGCACTTCTACACAAACTGGTCCCGGTCTTTCCTCTCCTCCTCTGCCGTGTCTCTTTCAACCTTCTCCTCCTTTTTCTTCATCCACCTCTCTACCCTCTACCCTCTACCTCGTCGTTTGACCTTTCTTTTTCTACAGATGTCTCCTGGTAGTCCTGCTTCCCTCTTCCTCTCTTCCCTCTCCTATTAATGATATATTTACTGAAGTGATACATGGTTGTTAATGTACCCTTAATTAATGACTCACATGGTTTGGAGTTTGTTAGATACACTAACTGCCCACTGCAAAGTCTGACACATTTTGGACAGATTTCACAGTCTCCGTCTTCAGTTTGATGACTGGGGTATGGGACTATGTTTGATATGCAGTATTGAGACACAGTTTCTGGCGAGTTACATCAGATTGCACTAAAGCTGAGGCCATCTTTGGTCGATCCTTTGACTGCGAAAGAGGAGAGAGGGAGAGAAAGTCACAGAGAGGAAGAGTACTGACGTTTGCCCTGATGTTCCCTTTCCTTTTCTCTCAGTATTGTGTAGCGCTGCCAGAATATGTGTTCATTTATCTTCCCATCTGTGTGTGTCTGCATATCAGTCTGCCAGACTGTCGCCGACTCTCTCTTTCTCTCATCCTTCTTCTCTTGATTCTGTCTCCCCATCCCTCCCTCCCCGCATCCTCTCTCCTCTACACTTTTGCCTCTTTTCCTGTGTCTCTCTCTCAAACTATGTCTTCCCTGTGCGTCTGGTAGAGAATCACTAATAGCCTCCACTGGGGTATAAACTGTGTGGGGTTCTATGTATTTTGTAGGCTGTGCACACATTCACACACACACACACACACACACACACAGATACCCACACATCAATTTTAGACAGCACACAAGCAGGGGTTAGTGGGCAAAGAAGACAGGAAAGGGAACAGAGGGAAGGAGGCAGACATGTCTGGGTGTGAAGTTCGCTGCTGTGTCAGTCCAAACACAACTCTGTATTTACATCCTTTTGCATCTCTGTTCATTTTGCATATAGCTAGCTCTCTTGATTCCTTTCCTCTTTTCTCTCACTTACATTGCTCTGTGCCATCTACACATGCTGGCCAGAGGCTACATGTGTGTGTGGTTGTGTGTGTGTGTGTGTGTGTGTCTTGATCCACTCCGTCACCCCCAACTATTCAAGTCCACCTCATTGACTCATCATTGAGTGGGCCCTCCAAAGCTCTATTGAGTTTATCAAGTCTTCCACAAAAAAGTCACTCCCATTCTTTCTTATTGACCCCCCCACAACACAGACACACACACACACACACACACATTCACATGCACGCACCCACACACATTGGCTGATACACAGAGGATGGCTCCGTCCGACACAAAACAACCTCAGCGCTCCATTGAAATCCCCTTAGCAAAACGTTTTCTCCTCATCAGCATTGTGTGACTATTCAGTTTGTTAAAGCGCCTGTATGAAGAAAGCCTTTTATTTGCCTGTTTTGAATTTAAGCACATATATTAACCCATACATTGAGATGGATTCTTTATAAGCCCGAATAGGAGGTGAAGGGGGGGGGGGACTAAGAGACTTGAGAGGAGAGTAGAAGAGAGAGATCTATGTTTTGGATTCAGCAAGCTTGCTTGAAGCCACAGTTTTGCAGCTTCTTGACAAGTTGACTTGTTTAATTCTTGAATAAAGTAAGCCCTTGATGCTCATTCACAGACACTCACACACAGAGAGAGTAATTTAACACAGCACGACTCACACCCCATACAATTGTAAATATGGTGTTTGCAATGTGAGCGCCTGGAATGTATTTGTCCCTTTTTAACAAAAGTGCTCAAATGGCAGGGAATGCCATTATAACAAACAAGTGAAATTATAGACATTATAAAATATAGACCAATGCAAAGAATCATCATTATTTGGCCACAGACTTTTGCTGGGCTTTTGTTGCTGCTGCTGGATTATGTGTTTTGGCAAGCCTGTCACTAAAGTATTTGTTTGGTTGCCTACGTCTGTTGCTGTTATTACATGTTTTTGTTGTGGATGAGATGGTGAAAATGGGACTGATTCCAGGCAATCTGGGACAGAGGAGTGCGAACAAATGACTTGAAAGGAGGCTTCGGCAATTTGCAACACAACGTTTCCACACATATGTAATGATTTTATTGGCACAGTGAGCCAATAAGTTCTCATCAGGTAAAAAGCTTCCAACAAACTGACTGATCACATAGTTTGATTGGCACCGGTTGGCATGGCAGGCCTTCCTGGCACCAGTGTTGAAAATAATCAATAGCAGATCTCTCATTACAATAACTGGAAGGTGGGATATGAAGTTAAGCTCCCAACTGCTGTTTATTGAATAAACCAAATCCATTGTATCAATGTCTGCTTATGAAAGGAAATATGAGCTTAAAGGAAGAGACTACGTGTATGTGAATGTGAGTAATTTTTCGGGGCCACAAGTCTCACGGGAGCTCATGGAGCTATTGCTGTTGTTTAGAAGCGCACACACACAAAGACACACAGACATTTTCATTCTCATCTGTCTCTATCTTGTCTCTCTCTCTCTCTCTCTCTCTCTCTCTCTCTCTCTCTCCATGTCTTATTATATTTCTTTATCCCTTTCTCTCCTCCATTACTGGCATTTTAAGCAGCTCACTAGGGAACACGAGGCTTGTTGGCAATAACGTTAAGATGCTTTGTCTCTCATCCTCACTGTTGTGGGCACACGCATACACTCACACACACAAAGGGAGGTAAATGCAGTTAAAAGGAGGTTCAGATGAATTTGGTGAATATTTTGTCTCCTGTTTTTTTTTTTTTTTGTCTCGTACCTTCCTTCACATGAGACGTGGTGCATGAGATTGTGTGAATATGTGTGCTTGTGTGGGTGTGCATGCATGCAGATGCCTGCAAGCTGACAGGGAGTGAAAGCCCAGACATATGTTAATCAGATGTTGTGATGATGGCAGAGCAGAAGGAGAGAGCGAGAGAGGGAGAGAGAGCACTGGAGGGAGGAATGAGGGGTGAAAAGAAACCAAGAGCTTTTAAAAGACAGAACGAGAGAGGGGAAACAGTAAAAGGAGTCATGGTAGAAGATGAGGAGAGTAGAGAAAATGACAGGAAGTGGTGCAGTGATTCATTTTCTAACTGCAAGGACCACTGCTGAGAATCGATCCAATCCATTAGTTTAACTGAATGGACCTACACTGGAAGTTTGAGGTCACTGAACAAAAATGATAAATGTTTCTTCTAGGTACTGGGTTCATTATTATCCATACACATCCATTTTTATGACATAGCTACCCTGTTTTAGCCTGGCATCAAGCTTGTACTGATGAACCCACAGAGAATTATCACCAACCCTGCAGCTTCCCCTTAACACTACAGAGCTTTTTAGCATCTTTCAGCACATTGTTGTGGTTTTATGTCCTGCAACTGTACTGTTTTGGTTCACTCTCACTGCTCTAATCAATGTTTTTTTCCAGCTGCAAGAGACAGCTGTTTTCAGGGAAAAAGCTCTGATACACTGTACTATATCAGCCCAGCCTCACATATCAGACAAAGTTAGCAGCTAGCAAAGTTATCAGTAATTTTACATCAAATTATTTTGCATATATCTTCCATATTAAGATATAAATTGATATGTGTGTGTCAAAACAAAGAGCAAACGTGAAGGTTGTGCAAAGGTGAGAAAATAAGTTGCTCAAGAAATGGATAAGACAGAGAAAAAGAAAAGAAATAGAAATAATTAGAAAGAAGGGAAATCCAAGAGGTAATGAAGAGAAGAAGGGAGCTGAAAAGAGGAGAGATGTGGGGCATTTCTACTCAGGAGAGTTCAGAGGGGGCAGAGAAGCAGCAGACGGCTGCTCCAAATGGATTTTCCCTGTTTGTAATGAGGCTACTTCTTTTGCCGCTACCAGAGCATGTGGTGTTTTTCTTTTTTTTTTCTTCTTTTTTTTTCAGGGGGGGTTTGTTGGATGATGAGAAGAATGGATAGGCGTACATAGATGGAGGAGGGCGGATGGTGTAAGTGGGTAGAAGTGGTAAAGAGAAAGCAGGAAGAAGGGAGCAGAAAATGAGAAAGGAGTGTGAGAAAAGAGTAAGAATGTCAGGAGTGGAATAGTGCTCAATCATAGATCTTTGGGATGACGTTATGCTGTTGCCAGAGGCAGGGGGGGGATGAGCGAGGGAGAATGGGGAGGAAGGGAGGAGGAAGGATAGATGGTGGGAGAAACAATCAGTTATTGCAGGTAGTGGTGGCCAGTGAGAGGGAAAGAAATAAATGGAGCGAGGAATAGGAAAAGAGGGGAGACTTGTGATTGAAAATATTACAGCTGTTGTGTTGTAGAGGAGACAAGTAATAGCTTGGTGGTAATCCAAAACTCAAGCTGTTAAACTGTGATGTAGGGATACAAATATTAAGATAAATGGAACAGCATTTGGAAATTTTTTAGCAATGAACAAAAAAAAAAAAGGACATGGGCTTCGTGTAGAGTACTTGTGTCTTTCCTTGGCCTTCATTTTCAAACAGTGGTTCAGGGAGTTTAAATGAGAAACATATGAGACACAGCTTCACCCAAGGCAAAACTCTGGTAAAGACAGTGACCTGTTTTAGCTTTTCTTTGATGTGAATTCCACGGTTCTGAACTCATATTACCTTCCCACTTCTCTTCTTCCCCTCCTTTTTATTTTTCTTCTCTCCTCTCCTCTCCTCTCCTCTCCTCTCCTCTCCTCTCCTCTCCTCTCCTCTCCTCTCCTCTCCTCTCCTCTCTCCTATACTGTTTTTTTCCTCTTTTGTTCTCATTTTCACTCACTCTTGCCTGAAGAGGACCACTGCATAATATGACTGAGATGGAGGAATGTTTTCTTACATTCACTCCTTCAGTCCTCTTGTTGCATACTTTTTGTCTCTCCCTCTGGTTCCCCAAGGTCTGTTTGATGTAATCTGGGTAATCTAACTTTGGATTTTATATATGTTAAATGAATATTAGCTGTAAACCACTTAAGGACACCTGTTATGGCCTCTCATGGCTTCTGTCCATCTGATGTGGATAGACAGAACAAAAGGGGTTTAGAGGAGAGACTCTATTGACTCTGTCTGCCGTGTTCAATTTCAAGTAACCTGTAAAAGACCTGTCAAGTAATGACACATCTAATCATAAATGCTACGTTATAAAAAATGCATGTAAATACACAGGTGGTCATGACATAACACAGGAATCCGTGGCTTGGAAATTACACCGATAAGAAGAGACGCGATGAGAGAATGTGAGGAAGGGAGGAGAGGGACCGAGAGTTTATGAAAGCAAAAACAAGGGCAGAGAACGAAGCAGAGGGAGAAGTCAGAGGCAGCACACAGATGGTGAGCTGTCAGCGGCCGGCTGTGCGTGTGTGTGCAGTGTTCATACCATGCATATGTGTGCATGCTGCATGTATGCGGAGCGCGTGTGTGCCCTTGCTTTCTTGTGTGCATCCATGCATGTGTGTGTGTCTGTGCCCTCTGAGCTGAAGAGAGGCACTGTATGTGCACAGAGCTGTTCTTCCCAGATGGCTCTGGCAAACACACACTGCAAGGCTGGCAGAGTTGGCACAACTACCCAGTGCACAGTTGGCACTGCCAGCCACCATGCTCTCCCCTATGTACGGGGCGAGGGTACCTGCTGCCAGCCGCCTAAGCTCATTGACTGACTGGCAGGCTGTCTACCGACGGACTTACTCAGTTGTTAAAGTTTCCCTCTCTTTGTTTGATCCTAAGAAAGCACCCTTTCGACGTGAATGAATATGAAACCTCCTGTTTTCAAGAATTCATCGCTCAGAAGCATCACTTTGTGAATCTGATACCGCACAGCTGCATCTAATGAAAAAACACTGAGTCAAAACATGAAGCAACATCAGATTACTTGTCACAATGATTCACATCACACCTTCAGCATTAAAACGGTTTCAACTGTACACAGCTGCATTGTAATTACATTCTGTTATTGTTCCAGTAAGAGCTTTCATGTCTTAATTTCATTGTCAAATCATTAAACAGTGATGTGTCTTAACACACTCCTATGATCATGCTGATCTATAGGCCTCTGCTGGCAGGCTGCCAGCACTGGAGGCGTTCCAACAAACACCTTGATGTTTTCATCTCTGTGTGTTAAGAAAACAGATACAGATACATACAAGGATGAATAGCTAAAGAGGATAAAACATCATTTTAATGTGTGTTTGTGTGTGGATGTGCGTGTGGCAGATGTACAGGAATGCATATGCCTGTCTGTGTGTTGGCGTTGGTGGTGTGGGAGTGCTGGTGGCAGTGTGTTTGCGTGTGTGGGTGGGGAGTGTGGACTTTATACTTCCCATGCCTTAAACAGGAAGTGTAAACTAAGCACAGATGTATGTGTGTGTGTGTGTTACTGCAATCCTCCACTCTGTGTACACTCTGTGTGTGTGTGTGTGTGTGTGTGTGTGTGTGTGTGTGTGTGTGTGTGAGTCCATAAATGTGTGTACCTCCGAGGAAGCAGCTGTGCAAGCGGCAGCGTGTGCCAGGTCGGGAACACTTAAGCAGAATCGAGACACTGTGTGTGTATTTGTGTCTGCGTGTGTGTCTCTGTTCTGGAGCATATGTGTGTGCATGTGTGTGTACGTGCGTGTGTGTGTCTGTGTTCTTGTCTGTGTGTTTGTATGTATGCAGGAGGGGGGCGGGGGGTATTTTGGCCACCCATCTGCGTTAGGCTATTTTGCTACTGTTTCTGCAGGCGCACACACACTGGCAGTCACACACACACACACACACACACACACACACACACACACACGCACACACACAGAGCTCTGTGCCAGGCAAGCTGTTCACTAGCTGGCGCTGGCAACGCTCCAGAGAGAGTGGTGGCATCCATCTGTAGCACTGGAGAGTGTGTGTGTGTGTGTGTGCTTGTACGTGTGTGCAAGCATGTGTGTGTGTGTGTGTGTGTGTGTGTGTGTGTTTATGCCCCACAAAAACAAAACAATGAGATTGTCGTAATGATGCTAGTAGTATTGGTGTGTGTGTGGGAGTTCAGAGTTGTGCTGGTTAAAAAGCTGCTGTTGTCTGATGGACAGTGGGAGGTGGATGTGGGAAGGACAGTGATCTGAAGCGCCTCCTGCAGAACAAAGACTACAACATGTGTCCCACAGTGAGGAGTTAACTTAAATGAAGTCTGAGCAAAGTTTTACTGTTCTGTACTGAGAATTGTGATTACTTTGGGGCGAACAGCAGACAAGAAAAAGAACCGATACTTCCCACACATTTCAGATAGATTGTGGTATTGAAACTGAAATGGAGCTGCTGCCTTTTCTCTTAAATTGAAGGTGAACATATTTTAAAGTAGAAATACCTTTGTTTTTACAAAGAGCAGTTTCTTAGCTGGATTTAAGATTTGAATTGTTTTTATGTTCCAATACTTGGTTTGTCTTGTGCTAAAAGAAGATACTGGGAATTGGATTTAAGAGTTAAGGGGCTCCTGATGCAGTGAGGATGACTCAAATAGTGCTTCAGCTAAGAGAATAATGGAGAGAAGAATGAAGAAATTGAATGAATGTCTTGAATGAGCTGCTGATTGCGAGTGCCTCAAAGTAATAGAGAGACAGAACAAATTGTTAAACTTTTGCTCTCTTTTTTGTATTATTCTTGTTCTCATCAGATGTTCACAAGTTTTGGATTTGGATTTAGAACAATAAAAAGAAAAAGTCCCATATACGGTACACAACACATACACTACAGATAGTGTACAGCATATTCTCAGTCTCTTCTCTCTTCTCTCTTCTCTCATCTTCTCAGATGTTTCACAGGTCGGTGTGAGATCCTCTTTTCTTGTTTGTCAGTGTACTGAGATGGCTGTGGGCTGACAGGGAGGTAAGGCAGTGAAAGGTGAAACGATGGGGAGGAAAGAACTGAGGAGAAAGTGTGTAATGGTTAGATGAAAGGAGGCAAAGACACATCGCTGACCTGGAATAGTCGTGGCAGTACTGCATGTGTGCGTTTGTGTGGGTGCAGAGGCCATCCCTCTGCTGCCTTTGCCTCCAGCCATACTCTACTCTCAGCCACTCAGAACCATTAGCAAACCATGGTCACCATATCACGCAATAACACACAGGTACACACACACACACACACACACTCACACACTATGTAAGCCTGGAAATGCCCTCATGCGAGGTCACACCCACCACCACTCTCTGGCTCTCTGCTCACCAGATGTGACTAAGACCCCGTTTTTTAAACATCTTTTCCTGCAGGGGAAAAGGAGGGAGGGGTAGAGGAGAGGGAGAGGGAGCGTAAAAAGAAAAGAGAGTAGCGGTTTTCGGAGACGGGCAGTGAGGGGTAAAGGTTTTTTTTTTTTTCTGTTTTGCAAATCTGGTTCTACTTAGCAGAGCCCTGGAACACATTTCAGAAATTGCAGACATATTTTTTCAGAGCGGTTTTGGGGAAGATAGTTAACCGGCAGTAATTTCCAACACATGGCAGTCGTCATGTGATATTTTGAAAACACCAGGCAGACGGGCCAGGTCCCTCCCCCACCGCCCTCACCCCCCAGGAACCCTCCCTCCCTTACTGTTAGCCCTCTTTTTTCAGTGATCGTCCTCTGCCTCTCGCGTTTGATTTCCCCATCTGTCTCTCATGGGCTCTTAATGCTATCTCTCGTTTTCAGTCCTCTTCTTCAGCATCTTTACCTCCCTTTTCATATCTTTACCTCCTTTCTAGATCTCTGTTTTCCACATCTGTTTCACCCTTTCATCCCTGCCTGTTTTTCCTACACATCACATACAAACCCACGATGGACTTGCGGGATCCTTGTTGCACAAGCACAATTTAAAATCCACGGTGCACCCAATCCGTCTCTAAACACAATCACATTGATACACACTGGTACACGCACAAGCCCAAGTGACAATTTGTATCCTTTTCCCTGTTAGGTCTCCTTAAGCTAGATGGAACCCACTCTCTCAGCCAATATGTCTGTGTGTGTGTGTGTTTCCATGCTTAAAGGAAGCATATACCTGTCTTCGAGAGCAAAATCAATTTTCAACAGACAGTAAAGGCCCTCATGTTTTACATGACAGTTATCTTTTACTATGTGGAGAGAGACAGAGGCACAGGGGGAGAGGAAGGGTGGGTGGATGGAGTGATATACTTTGCAGGCTAAGTGAGACACGTTTTGTGTTTATAGAACCACACATGCAAGTATACACAGTCCACAATGAGATTCACACACTGAGGTTATTGTGTACCATATACAGTGTTATCTTATATATGCTGCAACAATATTATTCCTCAGCCACACAACAGATATATTTACTGTGTCACAATGGCACAAAGGTAACCCACTGGCTGTGTGCAAAGCTTAGGAAAATAAAGCCATGTGTCGTCAGCATTAGGATGTCTGTTGAGTGTTTTGTGAGAGTCCTTCTCTGTTGGCGTAGAGTCTTGTCTGGGAAAACACCCAGATCCTTTTGGGTTCACTTGGCTCTGTGTCAGCATGGCATCAGAAATGAAGCAAACTGTATACAGAAAGTAATTTTCAATAGGCTGGCTTCCATCAGATGGCCAAACAAGGCTCACTAAGGCTTACATCTGATTTATATCACCCTATTTTTCCTCCAAATGCAACATTTGTATCCTCATTTTCACATCATGTTGTTAATGACAATGACAGGCCAGCTTTATATGAAAAAACAATACATTTGATAGAGTTTTCTAAATATGTTGAGCCCTGTTTGGTCCTGCTGTGGAAAAATGTCTAATGGCAATATGTTTCATACTCAGCTATTTCTATAATAATGGTAAGCGCTCCCCCCTTGCTGTCTCACTCTCTGCGACTCTGTACAAATCCTCGTGTTTTCTTTACCTTTACCTCTCCCTGAACCACTTCTCTGCTTCCTCCACCCTCTTTCTGTATTGTTTTATTTAATATTTTATTTTACAAGACCCTGTAGTTCAGTTTTGCCTGGCAACAAGATGTGGCAGGAATTGGTTCGATTTGAGAGGACGCATAACGGGCACTGTGAATCATTTTTATTGTTCCTTAACACTTGCTTCCTCTCTCTCTCTCTCTGCAAGAGAGACTTTACTTCAACAGATGGGTAAAACAGACATTACTATAAATCTAGTTTTTGAAAAAGAGTGAAGGACTCCTAATGTTGTACACCACATATGTTTTATTGTCCAGTGTGTGCATGTGTGTGTAGTCTGAGGTGTATTGCTGGATTTGTGTGTTTAGTTTATGTATTTTTGTGTTAGTGTGCATGCGTGTGTGTGTTAACGTTTGTGTGATGGAACAGATGGTGTTCAGACCTTTGTGTGTGATTGAAAAATCTCCGTATGTCTTTGCTGGCTTGACAAAGTGTAAACACATGATGTTACACTGAGAGAAAAATACAGATATGTTGGGACTATCAACACTCATCAGGAGCAGATCTGTTTGCAGTGCTTTAGTGCTGTTCTGAGCCATCACCTTTTCACTCTTTAACTCTATTGAGTACATACAGTCTCCTATTTGTGATATTAGAACAAAATAGTGTAGCAATTAATTGAAATACGCAGTTGAAGAACTTTTCTGAATATCTGTATTCTGATATAGCTTATAGTTCTGCAGTGTTGTTTAACCTAAAATATAATGATTATGATGCATTTATGGTCCCTTTTTCTCATAATGCAAGGATTCCCTTTAACCCAAACACCAGTATTAGTTGGTTTCAAGGAGAAGCTCCAACCTTACTTGCGAGCCATTTTTCAAAGAACCAAATTGCCAGAGGTTGTATATTTTTACAACATAACTGTAGTGGTTGAAGAAGAATTTTTTTTTTATCATATTCAGATTGAGTGGATCAGTGGATCCCATTAAACTCTCAAACTGCTCTGCCAGCTGTCCAGTCAGGACAACATGAGGTGGTAAAAGTTCACAGGAATATATTTTTTCTCTTGATTTGCTGTGTGACAAATGACTTTGTTGATATCAGGACAATTATGCTTAACAAAAATAATTGCTATTAGTTAGCTTTCCATTAGTTTGAAAAATGGCAAACGAGTATTTGGAAGTTTTTTTTCCATCCATTTTCACTTAATAGACTGCATATTGCACGTCAAAGTACGAATATACAGAGAGTGCTTAACACCAGGTGTGAGGTGTAATAGAGACTAAATTCACCAGAAAACTAGTTAAGCAGAGTACCGATCCCATAGAGTAATGAGTAAAGGAATGATATTAAATTTGAATGCCTGATGAGTAATAGCTTATGCTGATTTCTTGAATAACAAGGCCATTACTGGCAAAGGGAAACTGTATCACACTGTGCCCAAAGTCCGTGCATCATTAAATGTTGCTGGGAGATGAGATGAAGCAGCAGCCACCAGCCAACAGGAAGCTTCAGGAGGAATGCGTGTTCACCAGTGAGTGTTCACAGTAGGAAAGAGTGAAGACGGGGAGGAAAAGAAAAAGAAGGCTGGGATTGACATGGAGAAAATGAGAGAGAGATGTTTGGGAAAAAAGTGAGAAAGAGCTAGAATGAGAAGGTGAGAAGGAGAGGGAAGAGAGAAGTCCAAAGGGACACATCTCTTCTGCATCCTGCATCTGCTGGGGAGGGAAATAAATAAGGTGATGGAAATCAGACCTCTGTGTGTGTGTGTGTGTGTGTGTGTGTGTGTGTGTGTGTGTGAGAGAGAGAGAGTTGGGTTGTTTTGTTTGCAATTTGTGCATGCATCCTTGCAGCTGCTGTGTGTATGTAATTGTGTGTGTATGTATTTGTGCGTTTGTGGGCTTGTGGTAGGGCGTTGCATCCATACATCTTCTTGACAAGCGGGTGGAGTTTGATGGGACATGCTCTGCATACTGCTCCATCTGGCTGCCGATGACTCTGTATATGTGTGTGTGTGTGTGTGTGTGTATGGTCTAGAGGAGAGGGATGATGGAAAAAGAAGAGTTACCAGACTTGCATACCGATAGATTTCTCTTTTTTCTGCGTACTCCATCTGAATCCTAATCGTCCTACCTATCCCTCAACTGTGCTCTTTAACACATCCGTCCTCTCATTCCCTCCATTTTTCTCTCTCTCTTGTGTCTGTCCCCTTTTCCCTCTCTCCACATCTGTACCCAGCACACAGAGCAATCACCACAAGCCACTATCACACCATCTCTGTATCGCTTCATCTATTCCATTACCTATCTGTCCCGCTCCCCTTCTTCACACATTATTGTGTACAGTGTGTGGGGGTATAAGACACCCAGAGGCACCATTTTGCACAGACATTGGTACGTTGTGGACATTAGTGTTCAATTCACAGGCTTCCTGTGGCTTCAGTGCCTCACGGTTTTCACTTCAACACCTACATATCAATGTGTGCGCTGAGGGTATTATGCATGTCTAGATTATATGTTTGCCTGTGTGTGTGCAGGGCATAAGCAGGTCACTCTATATGCATTTTTCCATTTAACTCCATAATGATGATATCTTATGTCTGACTAATACAATCTTGTGTTCGCACAGGCGCCAGCGCACCGTAAATTGTTTATGTCACAGCCGCCAACTCTTGAAAATTCACCCAGCGTGATTGAAATCCATTGTCGTTTTGAAGAATGGGATTTGCCTGTGTGAAGTAGTCTCGAGTGGCATATTACTGCCACTGTTATCACATCATTTTCTGGGTCTCCAACTGTACGATCACAGCGCACACATACACTCACCCAAACACACATACACACAGCGGCAATTCTGGCTTATGAAGTGTGTAATTGAGATTGTCTGACTGTATCTCCTGATGATAGACTTTGAAGTCATTGTAGCCTCTATGAATAATCTAAAATATCAAGCTTAGGCGATGTTGTCCCCATTTCACAAGGTGATTTGAATACGAAATGACCTCATAGCTTTGTGTGTGATGATGAAATATATAAGGTTTTTTTACATTGTATTTTTGCCTTGAGTTGTGGGTTAGCAAAGTCCTCTCTGTAACATACTGAACTGTTTCTCAGGGACCGCGTTCCTTCTAGATATCGTTCATTGCAACAACCTTGTTTTAGGCGAGTGATGTAACTTGCATGTAACCTTAGAAAAGACGTGTATCACAAGTCAGCGGGGGGATAAAATCTCCTTTCTTTGAGCTTGGCTGAAAGAGAGTGCAAGCGAGAGGGAGAGAAACGCCAAGAAAGAAAGAAAGAGAGAGATTTTGCAAACATTGAGGATCAAGTAATCATGGACGATGCAAACGGGTGATGTAAGTCTGAAGACATCCTTGTGAGTGGCAGGTAGTTGTCCAGGGCTGTGCCTCATTTCTAGGATCAGTCTGTGAGTAAGTGTGAGTAAGAGGGATAGATTGTAAAGAGATTAAAGAAGTAACAAACAAGAGCAATTCAACTTTTGCTTTGTTATTTTAACAAGGAGCCCTTGAGAGTGGGTTTTGATGTGAGGGCAGTTAGCATATTCAAATTCTTATATTCTATTCTGAAATTATAAGAAACAATACAGTAAGACCTACAATGTAGTGGTTTATACAAGTGGTTCCCAACCTTGGGGCTTGAGACCTTTCCAGTGGGTTTGAAAGAAAAATCTGATGATCACAAGGTGATTGATAAAATATGAACAAAGGAAAAAAAAATTGACTTTTCTCAGATCTTTGCTTTATTCTTTATTTTTCTAAACTATTGCACTGTAACAAGGAAACATCATTCTTTGACTCATTCCCAGCTCAAATACATATACAATCTACTACAATAGAAAGGTAGCAAGCCAAAAATTTTGGTTACCAGTATTTTATACCAAAAGATTTCTCACTACACAACATTGTAACAGCACTGCTGCAATTAGTGTAATTCAAACTTGATGCAAATACAAATACAACCCTATTCCTCCTGGGAGCTCATGATTCAGTCAGATATCAGTGTAATTGTCTCTGACACATACAACATGATAGCTGGGAAACAATGTACCAAATGCATTTAATGAGGCATCTCTACAGCCCTGGTATTCTCAAGGGTTCAGGCCTCATTCAGGCCACCCATTCTACAAATATTTGCACTAAGAGCTCTTTTATAATGCTTTAGATAAAACCACACCAAGTGGCTGTTGTGAGACATTAATCACTGTCATCCATTGGCATGATCATCAATAGGTTTGGCACCTCTGCCTTTGCAGAGTGCACGAGTGAATCTGCACACATTTGAGAGGCTCTTCTGTTCTTTTATGGCTAATTGCTGCCTCTTCAACAACCGTCCTCATCCTCTTCAATCCATTAATTCCGGGACAACAGCACTTCTGAGAAGTCGTAAAGTGATTTAGGCTAAGTCAAAATGCTCATCACCCCTTTCCATTAAAGCTCCGCACATCAATACTTGTCCAGTCTTGGAATACCATCCATCCGCTGGCCACAGATCTGCTGCTTTGCGTACAATATGCAGCTGGCGGGGCAGTAACAGGGCTAATAAATGGACAATAGATGTGCATTAAGTTAAGCCATTAACTTTTAACAGATGTATTAGACAGGAGGAGACAACTGACTTTGTTTTCAAGGTTGTTTAAGGTTGCTGGTTCAGGTGGTGCTTTTTAGATTGAATTATTCATGAAGTAGCAAGCACTCGCTATTGTTCAGCCTCTCTCTATTGCTGTAATAAAATGAGGGCTTGTCTGACTGTAAGTCTGTACATATACTTTTTTACTTTAAAATATGCATGCCATCTTTGTCATGAAAATAGATGGCACACATATATGAGCTGTTTCAATAATGTGCTTCACTTGTAAGATGTATTTTTATTTTCCCAAAGACAGGGTAAATTACCTTGTGGAGGGAGTACTGCTATTGATTCAAGTGGCATAGTAACTGCTGAATGAATGGTTGGTTGCAGCCCTTGTTGGTTAGTATGAAGCCATTGATTTTATTCTGCTTATATGCTTTGCAGGGCTCTCAATCAAATCAGAAACAGAGAAGATGCTGTTTATAAATCACAAACGTGTGTGTGTGTGTGTGTGTGTGTGTGTGTGTGTGTGTGTGTGTGTGTGTGTGTGTGTGTGTGTGTGTGTGTGTGTGTGTGTGTGTGTGGTGAGAAGGAGGGAGGGGGAGAGAGAGAGAGAGAGCGAGAGCGAGAGAGAGGGAATGTTATAGCCTGGATGCATGTATTTGCTGTGTACACGGATTTCAGACTAATTCATTCTTTATCCTTTATCTTCATCCCAGAGGGACAGCAGAGTTTCAGATGCTTTGGGGGGTTTATGTTTCTCTCATCTCCACTCGACGACTGCCATCCAATCATAACACTGACCTAGGTGTTAATCCCCAATTACAAGCCCATAACCAAACTCATATTTTCATACTGCCGCAGGGCCTGCGGTGCCATGCAGGACTTCAAGGGGATCTCCAGTCTAGACTTTTGTACTTTTTTCCCTCTTTATGTACTTTACATTGTGCGTCAAACATTTCAAGTTTTTATTGTGAACAAAAGCATTTTTCTCTTCCTTTCAAATGAGTACTAACCCCAAGAAATAATACTCCAGCCTCCACTGGAAATATCCCACTTTACTGTAAATTGATTTTTTTAAAAAGGATTATCTTGTATGGTTTGCACTCTGGGGACTGCTGGAGGTCAGTATCTGATTTCAAATTGCATTGTGCTGACGTGAGCGATTTACATTATCCATTCCCCTATCTAGTTGCAATTATTGAGGTAATTATAAGATGATTTGGATACTAATTTGATGTCCAGCTATCTAACAATAGATCAAGTGAACTGGGCCAAAAATTTGCACAATTAGAAAAGCCAATATACAGAACCACTGAAAGCATGACCACAAAGATCCAATGAAACAGGATAAGTAGAACCATGTGTGATATGGTAACTTCTCTCTATTTAACTTGGGCTAGTTAAGTATATACGTGTAGGTTCTTTGTGTTTGACTGGAAAATGATGAATTACCGTGGGTCCTGTCACTCGCCGGTCTTTTTTAATGACCTTGTATTTTCATAGATCATATTTTAGGCAGGCATACAGGATATGATAGTTGGCAGCCAGAGGTAAGACTATATGTTTCCACTCGCTAGTCTGCTATATCCTGAGTATATAAAATAAATAGTCAGAGTTTTTTACTGTGGTGAAATTAGAGTAGTAAACCTTTCTCAGTGTGGCCACTTCAGGATGATTGTGTGTGTGTGTGTGTGTGTGTGTGTGTGTGTGTGAGAGAGAGCAGAGAGAGAGAGAGCAGAGATGCAGTACAGTGAACAGAAAAGTTGCTCTATTCTGTCTTCTCTTCATACTGACTCCTCTTTCACCTCCATTTCTTTCTCCTCTGCTTTTCTAATCACTTGTTTTTTCCATTAATATTCCACTCTTTATCCAGTGATGATATTCTCTGCAAATTACCCCCTTTTCCTCTCCATTTGCCAAGCTATAACTTGTGTTATAGCATCAGTCAGTGATTGACTTTTGATTGATGACTTGAATGAATACATTTTTTGTAGTATATTTGAATAATATTTTGAGTCAAAGCCAATCCAAACCTTAGAATTTGAGAGCTTCAACCCAAACTGGACCTATTCCAGAAGCCCCAAAACGTTTTAGGCTTAAGGTCAGTTGTGTTCTGGCTCTCAGTCGTCAGTTTGCTTCTCCCAGTTCACCCTTTAAGTAACCCAGTCTCTGTGCCAGTGTGCTGGGAGCCTGATAAATCCAACCTTCCCAATGACTTTATCTGCTGACCGCTCCTAGGACGGCTCCAGAGTGTGCATGGTCGCTGACAGTCATCTGTGGCTTGTGGCGAGGTGTGTGTCCTCTCTCTAGGGACAGGATGTGGGGATTCCTCACTCTTCCTTTTCTGTCCTCTGATAGCGTCTGACTATATGGGCTGGAATCTGTTTGCCTTGAGCCTTGAGAAGCTGCTGGATACTCATAAAACTTACAGTATCTTTACATTTTAAGAAGAAGGGTATGTCTTTATAACAGTATATTCCTGCCTATTTTACACCAGTGTGCCAGTAGGAGCTCTAAGAATGACATTGTCAGTAAGACAAAAGTGTAGCCTCTAGGAGTAAGTGTGGCTTTTAGACTCTTGCTTGTTTTTTGGAAAACTGTTAAAAGAAATTAATCTTGGCTTTCTCCTGTGTCACAGTTCTTCCCAGTAAACCTTTAAAGCTTAAAGATGCTAATCAGAACCGTTCCTGAACATGTTGCTTTTCAAGAAGCTTTGTGGTGTAATCACTAATGGTGTAATACGCTGTATCTTGTATATTTCCTTTGATTGTTTCATTTATTTGCATCATATTCCCTCTGCGTGGTTCTCAAAGGATGAACATGCAGAATAAACACAACTGACCTAAACGTTAAATCCAGAAATGGAGCTATGGAGCCCTCTCTATTTAGAATTTCACTGACATCTCCATCTCTCACTTGACTGCCTGCTAAAGCTGAGCTAGTGTGACTAAAATACTTAGTCACAGTGCACCTCGGCAGCAGCGATCCAGAGTGCTACTGAGGCTTGGGCCTAGCTAACAGGCTTAGGCTATCCTGTCTCTCTCATGTCACCATTTCTCTTTCATTTCACCTAAACTTAGCACTATGGATCCAAACATTCGGCGCAGCGGAGCAGAAGTGTACACACTTGAATTCGCAAAAACACTTGGGGAAAATATGCAAATAAACATGTAAAATAAAAGATTACATAACAGCGTGCATATTCATCATGAAAAAGCAGACACACACACGCAAACACACTCTAAGATTTTGAGGAAAATGTGTGACAGGGACCACCCTTTTTCTGGAACATGCGCCCTGATTACAGAGTGTGTGTGCTTTTTAATGTGTATGTGTGTGTCTTTGAGTGAAAGCACATGCCCACTCCGTGATTACAGCTATATGTTCCCAATGTCACAGATAGCACTTTTGTTTCTCTTGCAGCTCCTCCCTTCCCTCTTTGCTCTCTCCTTTCTCTCTCTTCCTTTTTTGCAATCTCCCCTTCACAATGTGCCACAGTTGATAACAGTCTGCTAACTCTGCGATAGGCTTGTTACTGCTACTGCTGAGAGAAGTTGTGTATCTTATCCTGCTCAATACGGGCTCAGCCCTCATGCCAGTGCAAGACTCTGATAATGTCTTGTTGTTGTTCTCATACATTTGATATGGCCAGTTATCTGCTGAGCACGAAGCAACTGAATTATGTGAAAGTAGGCATGTCACCAAAGAAAATGTTTTGTTTTTGATCAGCGTTTTATCTTTATTTCTTTTAAGTAGAGTTAGAATGGTCTGACTGTTTTGTTTTTTTTATCCGTTGAGATTTAACTTTCAGGTGTGGAGTCATTTCTGTTTAACAAGTTGAGAACAGTTAGTTAAGAACAGTTAGTTTGTGTGTGTTTTTCTACGTCTTAAATTATTTTGTTGACTAGTTGCTTTTCTGCTGTGTTCTAGTCCCGAACAGATGTGAATATAGTATCCAGAGATACAAGCATTAGAGCTGTGTGTGTGTGTGTGTGTGTGTGTGTGTGTGTGTGTGTGTGTGTGTGTGTGTGTGTGTGTGTGTGTGTGTGTGTGTGTGAGTGTGTGTCTAATGAGCACTGCAGTCGTTAGCAGGGGGTTGGGGTTGGAGGGGTGGGGGGTGTCGCTGTTCTGTACAGCGGCCATCCAGGATGGCACAGATGGTGGTGGAATGAGACCCGTACTCACTGCAGATTTACTCTCCTCTCTCGGGTGTCTGTCTGTGTGTCTGTGAGTCTCTCCTTTCTCTCCCTCTCATTTCTCATTTGACAGCCTGAGCATATGCATTGGTGTCATGGTGGCAAGACATGCAGACGTATGATGTGGTGAGCCATCTATTTCCAGAAGTAGTCTGGTGAATCCTCTCAGGCGCTTTGTTATCACATTAAATCCTACTGCTGTTTATGTGCAAATTATGATAAAGTACCTTTGTTGGTGCACAGATGTGGAATATGTGACCCTGAGCAGTGGTTTACTTCTTGTTTTAAGATTTTTTTTTACATTTTTTAATCATATGCTTGTCTCCTTTGTCTTCCCTCAGATCGCACTGGGAAGCACTCCACCATGCCCGACTCACCTGCGGACGTCAAGACACAGTCCAGGTTGACCCCCCCTACCATGCCACCCCCACCCAGCACGCAAGGAGCACCTCGTAACAGCTCCTATACTCCCACCACATGTGAGTAAAGCCAGGTTTATGGTTCTGCGTTGCATCAGCTACACCATAGGCTCTTCAGAGTCCTAGTAAGATTCCCGATAATGACAGCAATATCAAGCAAGTTTAAGAACGGCTTAGTGATCCTCTCCTTGTCAGTAGCAAAATTGTTCCAACTGCAAACCTTCTACCTGCTGCTACCATGATCTCTGTTACAAAATTGATGACAGACTGTAAACACAATTATGTCCGACCGAGTAGGAAGGAGGACAGACCTTGCAGGCAGTGCTCTATATCACAAAGTGAATGAAAGAATGCAAATTAATGTGTGGTATATAGAATGATATGGGCTGATATTGTACTATATATCCATAGAATTAACACAGTATCATTGCCAATACTGATGTTACTAAGCAGATCTGGTATTAACCATTAATGTAACATTGTAAAAAGAGAGCACCGGTACAGGTCCGGTTCTTGGTATCGTAATCGTATCAGGAGAGAAAAAGTTGGATTGGTGTAGAGGCATACTTCCACCTTAAGAAACTCATGGAAACAAAACTAGGAACTGCCTAAATAGACCATATATAAATGCATTCACACATGGGAAGACAGTCACAGCATATCCAAAACCTAAAAATAAAAGAATCAATATCAAACTCCATCAGCATCACAAGACCTTCTTAACAAATTGCACTGAGTCTTCCTAAATTGCAGTCATTCCAAACAATTCACCCAACAAGTTCATTAACGCCCATGCTTACAAACCGTTGGAGCTTTGCCATGATGTGCACATAGCCCGTGACAAGCAAATTACACCCTAGTATTCAGTCAGAAGTGCACACTTAACCACTTGCATGAAGAGCACTAGAATCAAAGAATAGAAGGCCCTGTGGTTCAAAATGCTCGGAGCACTCAAGTCTGCGTTTGCATTGCTGGTTCTCGGCAACAGAGGCATTATATTATTCTCTTTCAATCGCTTACACTCCCTTTCTTCATCTCTGGTATTTGCTTCCTCCCCGTCTCTTTGTATCAGTCTGCCTGTCTCTCTCTCTCTGTTGCGAACACACTCCACAATTAACATCGGGGCTTCCGTGCGATGAGGGAGGAAAGGACCAGCTCTCTCATTACGCATGCCGAAGGTTTTAACAAAGCAGTATGCTTTGATTTCCACCCGACATAATTGTTACCAGATGCAGTTTGAGTATCTCGTCTCTCTCCTCTCTTTACAGTGGCGGTTTTGGACGACGGCCAGAGGGGGAGTGAGTGGATCACTAGTCAAAACCTAATCTCATTAGAGAGAAAGCTTTATGCCGCCTTGTATCTCTTTGTACACCAACTCCCCCCAACACATACATAGACACACACACTGCTCCCATGCTCTTTCACGACGGGGGGTCGCACTGCCCCTGCTTGTTTAGACTGCACGGAAGGAGGGAAAGGGAGAAGGAGGCGAAGGGAGGCAACATGTCTCCAAATGCAGAAATATGTTTTTTATGAGAGGATGCCGCAAAGGATCAAATGTGCGTCAGTGATTGGAAACAAATGTTCAGGATTGTGTCTGTTTTCAGGGGAATGCAAGTTAAAATCAGTGGTTCGGTCTCAATGAAGCTGACATATGTTGTTTCCTTTGTTGATATTTGTTAAAGGCACTTCCAGAGATTTTAGGTTACTTTTGGTCATTCGTATATAACCAGAGCGAGTGCAGTGTTACAACAACTGAGTTGAAAAAAAAAAGTTTTTTAACAAAATGTTCTTAATTTTGTTCTCCTCTCTTAACACCATTCTTTATGTCCTTGTCTCACACAGTGACCAATGGCAGCAGCCACTCTCCCACAGCGCTCAATGGTGCTCCATCTCCTCCAAACGGCTACAGCAATGGTCCTAGTTCCTCCTCCTCATCCTCGCTGGCCAACCAGCAGCTGCCGCCAGCCTGCGGCGCCCGGCAGCTCAGCAAGCTGAAGCGCTTCCTCACAACTCTACAGCAGTTTGGCAACGACATCTCACCTGAAATTGGCGAGCGAGTCCGCACATTAGTGCTAGGACTAGTGGTGAGTGGCTACTGTTTATGCGAGATTTAGTTCAAAGGGCTCATGGAGTGAAAGTTGAGACCAGGCCTTAAGCTACCAGAAATAAACGAAACCATTGGCATGCCTGAAGTACCAGATGGAAGGTTTTTCTGAATCAAGAAGTTTAGATAGTGTCAGGTTAGTTGTCAGTCACAGAGATGAACTCTTAAAATACTTGTGGATGATTATGAAAACCTCAGGGGCATTTGTTTAGGGCTTTTTTATTTTATTATGTCAAAAACCTCCATTTGGCATCAGGGTAAAATAAACAGAAATTTGCAGATCTCTGCCTCAAGGACTGACATCTATCAGTACTTTGCGGCCCATTATTCAGTGTTGTGCGACACTGTTTGACTAAACAAAGGCAGTATGTTGAATGCACCTGATCCACTTTGGATTACATTTATTTAAATTCAAATACAACACACAGCAACATGGAAAAACAGAGGCACAAGGGGATAAAAATTGGCCTTTTTATTGTAATATAAAACTAATGTTATCATTAAGATTAGGTGTGATACCTAAACATGACTCAGAAAATGTCAATATTAAAACATAAATCATTTATTTAGCTAACAAATGAATGAAATTGCAAAAAATTGTGATCATAGCTTTAAGAGGAATTAGAATTTGAATTTGTCTAAAACTACTAATAATACAGTTAAGTACTTTAAAAAAAATCATATAATAATATGATAACAAAATGAAACTTTTTGTTTCCTTCACCTTCCTCCTTCAAGTGTTTTTGCCACCAGAGATTTCAGCACTGATAATACGGCAACATACAAATCAACCTCAAAAACATCAAAATACATTTATCCAACAGAGATTTGATGTGTTTTTCCAGCTTAGCTGACACGGTTCTATGAAATTCCATATGAAATAGATCTGGAAATCTAAAGATTTACCACACGTCTATGTGATCTGAGAAAATTTGAGCATAACGAGCAGGGGAATACAGAAATAGTGATTGAATGTTGTGCAGAAAGGAGGAGGCGGAGGAGATGGAGGGAGGAATTTTTTTAATTAGCCACATAGAGCATAGCCTCCTTTTGGCTTCACTATGTTTATTTTTCCCACCGTCTGCATATGCACAAGCCTCTCCTGTGTCGTTTTCGCTTGCCCCCCCCCCCCCCATCTCTCCCTCTCTCGCTGTCTCTCTGTCCCTCCCCCTACCTTATTGAAAAGAGTGACACCATTAATTAGCTAGTTGTGTGCTGGGGAGAGGGAGAGAGGGAGACTCAGGAGGTTTCACTAGCTGTCAAGAACAGCCCCTACGCAATCTGGGCGAACAGATGTAAGGCTGAATGTAACAAAATTCAGGTCTGGGAAATAACACAGAGAGTGTGGGGAGGAAAAATAATATTTGCTGCTTTTTTATGTTCCTTGTCTCGCTTGATTTTTTTTTCCTTGTTTGTATTTGTGCTTGTTATAGAGCAGATTCTTCTCCCATGTGCATGCTCACCTGTTTCTCTGTTCTGCTCTGCATCTTAGGAATAGTTCATGTTTAAAATTAAAAATAGTGTCACCGCTGTCAGACATTAATGTGAGTCACAGGCAACCAAAGAGGGAGAGACAGAAGCAAGTCTTTTTTTTGGATGCGGAGGGTTGACAAACAGAAATTTCTAACCTACTTTGGACTCCCCACTGCGCCGAACACATACACTGAACCATACAGAAAACGCACAAGTACTCACTCTAATTATATTATGTCCTCCCTGTCTACTGCCCATTTACTTGATCTATGCTACTGTAATGTATTTTGATCACCTTGGTCTTGTCTGACAGTTTTTTGGCACTGATTGAGAGAGGTAACACAAGCATGCAGCGTCGTGGCACAAGTATGACAGGCTAATGTAGTGTGTTTGATGGGGATGTGGCTGCACACACACGTACAACAGAAAGCATGTGTGGGAACATCCAAGTGAATGTCCAAGTGATGGAAACAAAAAAAGGCAATTAAGCTTTAAGAAGGAAAATAAAATCACTACGGTTTTTCAATCAATAAAGCTCAATCTCCCAACAAAATTACAATACATGGACTATTTTATTGGACATGAATTATGGAATCCGCACATCGTCATTTGTGTCGCAGTTTAGTGCAAAATATACAATATGTGAATGTGGGTTTTCAGTTTCAATTCACAATAACAAACAAGCAGACGGACTGAAATCTAAGAACAAGTCTTCAAACAATTCAGCTGCACCTAAATGTTAGTTAAAGACTAAGCACATTTCTCCCTCATGCAGCATATTTTTTGATGATGTGACTCCTACATGTGTATTTGTTTTGTTAATTGAAGGAGTTGTGTGTCTTTGTTTTCTGTGGCTCTTTTCACTGTGGCTTGCCCATATGCTTCCTATTACAAAACCCGAAACATTCACTCCAGGCCAGGATATAGCTTAGCTTCCAATAAGTAATATTATCACTTAATGCCTTCCACATGGATCCATGTGTTTTCTCTCTGTCTCTCTCTCCTCCAGAATTCCACGCTAACCATCGAAGAATTTCACTCCAAGCTCCAAGAAGCCACCAACTTCCCTCTGCGACCTTTCGTCATACCCTTTCTGAAGGTAGATATTTAAATATACAATTACTACAGAGGGTTTGCCTGCCTGTCTGCCTGATCGACCAAATCTGGAAAACATTTAGCCAGCCCAGATCCAGATGTGCATACTTATGTCCGTGATATTTATCCCTATTTTCTCCCTGTTTTTGGAGTCTCACCCCTCTTTGCATCTTTCTCTCTCTCTCTCTCTCTCTCTCTCTCTCTCTCATATCTATGTGTAAGATACTGACGCTCTAAATCTGCCTCTCACATCATCTTTTTCTTCGTCTTGTTCGCTCTGTCTGTCTCTATCTCCTCCAAATTAAACACTGTATGTAATTCATTCCAATATTGAGGCTGATCTCACTCTTTTAGGCTCAGTCTGTTTAACCCAAAGCAAGCAACTTTGTCGGGACTATGTTTTTTTTTCTGTACAATATTTGAACTGGAAATAAGTTGTTTTTGTTCTTGTTTTAAGAAACTTGCTTATACGGCACAGAGCGCAATGAGTGTAGTTTTGGCCTGAGGACCATGTCTTCTTTCATGTTTTACTTTCCAGCCTCCTCCGCCTCTTTTGCTCAGGCTTGTTTTGCCATCAATTCTTCATCCAACTAAACCGCATTTCTCAGCTACTATTTCCGATTTCCTCCATTAGCATAGTATATTAGCAGAGGAAGGCGAACTCCTTTAAACATCCAGCCTTGTCCTTGCTTCAGCCCATTTGTCACAGGTCGTCTTATCTCAGTAAAAACAGCTCTCTCTTTATTCTAGTCTGGGAGATAAAAAATGAAGTGAGATGGTGGTTTTTGTGTTTGTATCTACAGGTGAAATAGTGACCATTTATGTGCATTAGAGCTGTTTTTGACAGATAGGTGCATATTCTGTGTGTCTGCTGGATTTGAGGAGCGATCTGGAGGTGAGACTGGTGGTGTTGGTGATGTGATTTGTTTTGGGTAGTCAAAGAGAAATGAGAAATGGGACTGGGGTGTATACTGAAAGATGTACTGTGCAGCAGCACTTTGGATCATGTTATCAGGTCTAGGTGAAGGTGAGATCAATATCTGTGCATTACTGAGGGATGAGAGCAGGGACGGGCACAACATTCAACACAGAGCTCATTTGCTTCTATTGTGTTTTGCTCTCACTTTCTTTTCACTAATTATTTTCTGTTTCCCCTCACTCCTCCTTTTCATTTCTCTGGCCACCTCTTCCTCTTAATCTTTTGTATCTATCCCTCCCTCATCTGCTCTATCTGTCTGTGTCTGAGTGACAGGCATGAGGTAAATTTTATTTATGAAAATAAGGCAGTTGGCTCTCTGTGAGCGCAATATCATTTCACTTTATTGTCTGTACGCGCGTGCATGTTTGCATTTGCAGATGTGTGCATGTGTGAACTGACATTCACAAGCCTATATTATCCACCGAGGTCCTGTGTGGATGTGGGCAGCAGAAATTGGTCCCACTAGAATCACTGTTACTGGCTGTTAACGACACAAACAGGGACTTTGTGTCCTCCCTGTCTCCTACCTTACATCGCTCTTTTATTCTTAAGTTTCCTTCATTTTTTCCTTCTTTGACTCACCTTGTCAGTTGTTCTCCCACCATGTCTTTCTGTCCTTATCCTTTCCCAGTCTCTGTTTACTGTTCTCTTCCTATCCATCCTCCAGTCTCTCCTTCCCTTCTCCTTTCCTCGCCAGATGGTTAGTGTATCACTGGGATGGCTGCGGAATCAAAGATGCAACTCTTTTTTTCCTCCATCGCTCCTTCTCTCCCGTTCTCTCTCCCCAGTCTAATTTTAGTGTCTTCCCACTGCGGGGCCTTTAATGCCAGCTACCATATGGTAGCGGAGAGCAGTTGGAGGTGTAGGGGAGCTTTTATAGGTGCGTCGAAGCACAGCTGCAACAATGCGCGTCAGGGCTCAGAGTTTTTCATTACGCTAATGTTAGACTGAGCCAAATCCACCCCCCACCCGCCACCCCCACCCAAACCCACTCAACTCCTTTCCCCTTCTCTTAATACTGAACCACAAATTGGTTGGGACTCTTTACTGGAAGGAGGCAATCATAAACCACACAGCGCCAGTGACGCAATGTGTTGGCAGGATGCCCGCCTTACGAGACAACAGACTTACAAAGTAACAATGTTTCTCTGTTTTCAAGTTAAAGTTGTGCTTTTTTTCAAGTTTTCTCTCTTAGCTGTCAAGCGTCTTGTTTTTCTTGTGCCATGCTGAAATGAGAGAGCTGTGAGACAAGGGAATAAACACATTTAGCTAAAAAGGGAGAGAAAGAGAGAGAGAGAGAGAGAGAGAGAGAGTCACAGAAATAATTGAAATAGGACAATACAGACATGCAAAAACTCAGTCACCTCGATTCTCCTCCATCTGCAAATTACACAGAAACAGAAAGTTGATGAAGTGCAGCATATCCTGAACGTGGCATATTCTGAATTGTTTCTTGGCACCGTTTGACAAAATGACAGATCCAGTAGTTTCACAATAAATCATCCTGGGCGGATTTTAGCTGTGGCTGCTGAGCACTACTTTAAATTTTCCATTTATGCAACTGCAGATGTTGGTTACCATAACTGCACAGAAGCAAATGGCCATGCTTTATCATATGAAAAATGATCCAGTCTCTTCAGTGGTCTGCATTTCTTGACTCAGTCTTTTTGTTAATGCATCCCACATCTCTGGCAATTAGGATGACCTCTAATTAATGAAAGATGAGTTCACCAGGGTCAAAGCAATCTATTTTATGCTCTTTTTTTCAGAGGGTAATTACGATCATAAACTATTAACGGACCATTAACTCGGGCAGGTAAAGCGAAGGCCAACACTTGGCATTTCTTTTACTACAGCCAATTACTGGTGAGGGATTTTCACATGATTATGAAACATGAATATCACTAAACAAATCACGGTTGTATTTAGTGAGTAGTATTTCTGTTTACAGTTGACTAGGACGGGAAGAAAAAACAAGGTGAAAGAGTGAATAACAACCCCTAGATTATAAAACTGGAAAAAAATGAGGAAGGAAAAAAATAAAGCAAGAGACTTAAGGACAGATTATGTTCTTGACGACAAAACAAAGACTAACAGACCTAAAACTTATAAAGATGGCCCCTCCAAAGGCTCTTGTGATGTACCTCGCCAAAATAGCCCCCACTCTCATTCTGAACCTGCCTGATGCAACACTTTCATCTTCTTGCTCCAAAATGCACCCCATCAGATGTCTTTGAAGTCGATGCACACATACCTGCATGACCCTGTACCTCCACACAAGAAAGCAGACCTCCTTGTTATTTCAAAGAGACGGAAAATAGTGGCTGTTTCTTTATAAAAAATGTATATACTACAGAGAAATCTTTGGGGTGCTAATGCACTCAGGGTCACTGGAAGTGCTTTTGGTCCAGTGTTAATGAGCAAACAGGGGTTAGACAACATGAAAGAAATGGATGCCTCGTTAACTCAAATTGGTGCTTTTGGAACAAAAAGACGGCTTTTGCTATGACACGATATTTCCTAGTTTACGTATGGGGCTTTCTGTAAGGTTATACATTTCTACGTGTTGCAGTCCTTTAAAAGTGCATCAAAAAACATTTTTTTGTGCTTTACATTTTATTTTAGATAAAATAGGTGCATCACTGTGGTTGATTTGCAAATCATCTAATATAAATCATCAATCTTGCACAAGGCCATAATTAGAGCTTGTACGTTTCAACTGCTCATTTTGTTTTACGTTTCACTGTCATTTTCTGAGAGTTTAAGAAGACTTTAATTACCCTTAAAACAATGGAAACGCAATTGTATTTGCATTTACTGTCTTATGCAGTTCCATATCGACATTATTATGTTTTCACTACAAGCTATTTCTGTTTAAGATATTGTAGTATAAACAGAATCTGACAGATTATTGTCATTGTCATTGTCATTGCCACAAATGGAAGAGAAAGCCTCAGAAGAGGCTTTTTTTTTTTAATTTGTAGAAAGGTAAAAAGGCAGATGTGATATTTATATTCTTGCTTCTCTGAGAAGAAAAGGCTGTCAGTGTCTAAAGCATACCGTACAGTTGTTAAATTTCCTCTGATAATACGGTCTGTCTCCTTCTGTAGGCAAACTTGCCGCTCCTTCAGAGGGAGCTGCTGCACTGTGCCAGGCTGGCCAAGCAGAACCCAGCTCAGTACCTGGCCCAGCATGAGCAGCTGCTCCTGGACACCAGCACCACCTCCCCAGTGGACTCCTCCGAGCTCCTGCTGGACGTCAACGAGAATGGCAAGAGAAGGACACCAGACAGGTGAGTGAATCTGAAAGTCGGGAGCAAGTGAACAAGTTGTGGTAGAATTCTAACATTCAGTACATTCACACCAATCAACATGTGTAGTTTGTAAATGTAGCAGCTCCAAACATTAAAGCAGCTTTACTCGTCTATTATTTGATCTCATGCATAAATCCCTTTGAGTCTGCCTGCTTCCCCTTGAACCCATACATTACTCCACAGACACAAGCTGAGCCAATACAAGGCAATAGTGTGATGTGTTAATGTATGTATGGGAAGTGTCTGTCAGTGAGCCACCGGGCCTCATGACGTGCTCCGTTGGACATCTCAGCTCCCGGCTCCTGCTCCTAATGGGCCAGAACAGAGGATAGGAAAAGATGGGAAAAGTAGACCTGGCTACACCCAGATACACACACAACCTGAGAACAGACAAAAGATGGGGAAGACAGCTGTTCCTCAATGAAAAGTGTGATTATGTCAATGCATGTATATGAATATTTATTCTGTGTTTTTGATACATAAGTCATCATTTATTTCTGTGCTTGATTGGGTGTGGAAGTGCACGTCGTGTGCCTGTGTGTGTTCAACCCCCCACCCCAGCCAAATCATAACGTCCATTTGTCATCATGGACTTTGGTAATGACTCAGTGTTCTCTGCTCTAATGGACAAGCACTGAGACATGACATCCAGGAACACACAGCGCCGTAAAAGCTTATGGTCCTCTCTACAACAGTCCTCCCTCACAACAGCAAACGGAAACAAGCACAAAACCAGTCAAAGACCAATTAAGAAATTACATCTGAATCTATACATAAATCTGATGCATTTTCTCCCCAAATAGCTTTAGAAAGGAATTTCACTAATAATAATAATTGAGGGTATTAAACCTTTGATAAATGCAATTAGATATGCACAGGCCCATGCAAACATTCTTTCATTTTACATTATGAAGCATTTTTTGAACAGAAGTTTATGAACATTTGTGTTTTGTTAAGTTTGTGCCTGCGCTATGAGTACAGTGCATGGATCGTCTTTTGAAATAAAGAGTAATTCCCAGGGGTCTAAAATTTTTAATGCAGGCAGGGGAGAGGAAAATGTACTTTTTATATTTGCTGAGGGACAAAAATGCCAAACGCGATATTAATAATTCTCACCTCTCTTTTCCCCCAACAGTCGGATAGGCAGACTTTTTCTGTAATGCCTGCATATTTGCAGGCCGTCTGGTGCATAGGGGAGTGAGCTTAGGGGAAAAGGTGTGTTCGTAAATGTGTGAGAGAGAGAGAGAATATATGGAGAGAGAGAGAAAAAGTAAGTAGGAATCTGTATTCAGTGAAAAAAATTTAGACTGTTTATATGAATGTGTGTATGCGTGATTCTCTATCCAAGGTGAAAGCGCAAGTATGGTTCACGTATGCGCACCTTGCGTACAATGTGTGTGTGTGTGTGTGTGCCTGCCTAGGGAGATGGGCTGATAACACATACAGATGAGGCTCTAGCACCAATACGGCTGGCTAAGCACCTCTGGTTTCTGCTTACCTCTGCTCTGCATTCCTGCTTATTGGAGCCTTGTGTCGGAATATTGGAATTTCAATGGGAATCCTTAATTACAGACAACAATGCACTATCAATGCAACCTGATTAATACCATGGTCTGCAGGAACCAGACCATGAATAACGCAGAAATGCATATGAGAAAAAAAAAAACATGCATATACTGTACACTGTACATTTTCTAACAAAAGCCAATATTTAAATAATAGCTGGGAGTGCAAAATAACTGGTACATCTACTGTAACAGCTTGCATGTTTATTCAGTATCATTCAGAATATTTCAATGTGAAATAGGGTAACTGTAGAATTTGTAAAACAACAGAGGGGAGCAGATCAAAGACAGGGAGGATTTTTATATGGATATAATCAAATGTACTCATCAAACAAGGAATTTAGAAATAAAAGCCATTTATCTCATAACTGCAGGTCTCAAATAAAGGCATAGATCTTTTTTGTCATTAATTTGTTAGTGATTATGAGATGCTGTTTCAACAATGTGAACCCAGTTTCTGAAATCTAGACATGTATGTGTGTTTGTGTTTATCACAATAGAGCAGGGATACGGACAGAAGATTGTGTCATGCGATATTTATGTTCTCTCTTAAAAATATAAAAATGTAAGGGCACTGGCATGTGCATGTAAATTGGGCATGCATGTATCTACAGTAGGTAAATAATGTGTGCACACATTAGTGCATTGTATAGGTTACTGTGAACGTGTGCATGTGCGTACCTTAGTGCCTGTAGATATAAACATTTTTGCAGCAGGAAGGCTGGGGAGATAAGAGTGTGGTTGGGGGGGTAGAAGAATGGATGAATGAGTCGAGGGAGGCAGGGAGAGACGGACTGATGGAGGGAAAGAGCATATGGAGAGCTGTGGATGAGCATTAGGAGCCCATAAAAACAGCTCATTAAGAAGTTCAATCTGTTCATCGAAGAGAGAGAGATGAGGAGAAAGAGGAGAGAGAGAGAGGAAAGTGGAGGATTGCAGATAGTGGGGGGAGGTTGGCCAGATTTAACTGCGAACTGACAAAGCTGAGAACACACACACAGACACACATGTGCAAGCATGCGCACACACAAACACACCTGGCCACATTAATCTTTGGAAGCAGGCTAACAAAAATCCACCTGATCCCCTGGAAGCTACTTGAGTGAGTTTGTACGTGTGTGTGTGTGTGTGTGTGTGTGTGTAAATTGTGTGACTGCACATGTTGGAGCTGTAGTTGTGCATGTGTGTGTATGTATGAATGGACTTGTTTTCAGTGAAAGAATTCCAGGATGACTCCTGGAAAAACAACCTTTTGGGGCAGTTCTTTTGTCTGTTAACGGGTCAACTCAAGCCTTTATTAAAGCACAAAGGGGTGGAACAGTTATGATACGTTTCAAGTTTGGTTTTTGTTTGTGAGAGACAGCTACAACAAACACATTTTGAAACAGACCTTTTTTACAAAATAGGTGTATCACCACCACCATCATATTGATTTGTACCTGAGTTCTCTCCTGTCTCCTTTTATTTCCCTTTCCTTTTTCTACTGATCCATTGTGCCTTAAGTTCTTTTGTTATGTGCAGGCTTTCACTGTAACAACAATGTGTTCAACATAACAGCAAAAGATTTCAGCCACATTTGGTCCCATATTCAGTTTTATTTTACTTGGAACAAGTGAAAATTGTTGCCAGTAAGTTGAAATCATTCTGAATGCCCAATGCAGTATCCCTTGTTTCAGGAATCTTTGTTTCACTGATTGGAAGCAAACAAACAAACAAAACAAACTCAAATTCAACTCTTTCTTTCTTTCTCCACTCAGAACCAAAGAGAACGGCTTTGAGCGAGATGGTGCCCTGCACACAGATGTTCACCCTAGCAAGCGGCCCTGCACCATAAGCCCCGCTCAGCGCTTCAGCCCATCCAACGGGCTCTCCTACCAACCCAACGGCCTGCCCCACCCGGGCCCGCTCCCTCCGCAGCACTACAGGCTGGATGACATGGCCATCGCTCATCATTACCGTGACACCTACAGACACCCCACCTCCAATCATCGGGAGATCAGGGAGAGAGCCAGGCCTATGGGTGAGGACATAGGAGGGGATGGAGGGAGTATGCGTATGCGTGTGTGCGTGTGTGTGTGCGTGTGTGTGTGTGTGTGTGTGTGTGTGTGTGTGTGTGTGTGTGTGTGTGCATGTGCATGACTGTGTCTATACATTTGGATTTTGCGACACAAACCAATCCGTCTACATGGCATACTGTCAAAGCTTTTACTCTGTGGTGATACCAAGAGAAACATAAAGAGGATTTTATAGACAAAGGTAACCAGCTACAACAGTTACATCATTTTTACATCATTTCTCAGTCTTCTCAGTTCTTTATATACTACTGAAATCCATAGCTTTGATAAGAATGGTAATCAGTCAGTGTCCACTTCAGCCTGTTGGATGCTTGCTGGTACAGCAGACTGACAGTCTTTCTGACCACAAGGCCATCCTGCTGCCACAGCGATCACAAGCCAAAAGGGATGGCTGACTGAAATAATACACTGTGAGATGTATGAGTGCACAACATTTAGACAGTGTGCTCGTATTAGAGAGATTTTTCTGCATAGTCTGAGCCTTGATGAAGCTGTAATGATGACTTTGGCTCTGTTCTAAAAATAGGAGAGACATTTACCATGTCTGGCCTTGTGATGGATGCCTATTGGACTAGAAGCTCAGTCATTTGAGTCCTGCCCTCAGGGTGGGGGAGAGATATGGAGACAGCTAAGAAACGGGGGAGTGAGGGAGGAAGAGAAAGAAATGTATGGAGAGAGCGTTTCAACCAGGGACTAAATGAAGGCTAGATCAAGGGTAGAGTAAGGGGATGATGGAATAATGTCACATTGATCCTCTATGTCACACTGACTTGCCCTTTGTCTTTCTTTCTTTCTTTCTTTCCTTCAGGTATGCATGCAGGGACCAGGCAGGAGGAAGTGATTGACCACAGGCTGACAGACAGAGAATGGGCTGAGGAGTGGAAGCACCTTGACCATGTAAGAAAAGTAATAACATTTTTTATTACTATACTTTACAGTTCTGTCTCTATAAGTAACAGAGATTGTCTAAGTCCTCATTTAGGTAATATCACATTTTTATGTAGTATGATATATTGTTTATCCCACCGTGCATTTTGTGCACTAAAGTTATCGTGTGAGACATTACATAAATATCAAGTCTAATAGTCAAGGTTTTTTATATGTAATAGAGACATGTATGTGTATACTTGCATGTGAATGTTGATAAATTCTTGTTTGCATGTTCACCTTCAGTGTTGTTTAAAGCTGCAGTTCGTAACTTTCTTCATGTTCGAACTACATTAAACATTTGTGATGCTGTTTCATTTCACTGTTGTTTCTATGCAGTTAGAGATTAACTGCATAGAAACGACAACCAATCAAGTAACAACAACCAGTAAAGTAATGTGAACACAGACACACCTAGTGTTTTACCACCAAACTCCACAAGACAGATGAATATAAAAATAATACCCCCTCCGCCACTACATCCTTGCTGAATTTAAATCAATCCATCCGTGTCTATGTGTAAACTCAGCGCCTTGCCCACTCCCTGTCACCCCCAGCTGCTGAACTGTATCATGGACATGGTGGAGAAGACAAGGCGTTCACTGACAGTACTGCGGAGGTGCCAGGAGGCCGACCGTGAGGAGCTCAACTATTGGATCCGACGATACAGTGACGCTGAAGAGATAAAAAAGGGCGCCGCTAGTGGGCAGTCAAGGCAGCAAAGCCCAGCAGCACAGGAAAATGCAACACCAGGTAGAGGATCGCACATACTATAAATGTATTAAAGATATTAAATAAGATAATGGAAAAGCAATTAGTATAGGTATGTTTACAAGACTTCTTAAAGCTATATTCCTAAAAGTTTAATGAGTCAGTGTTTCTATTCCAAGGCCTCTCAGTGGTGTTTTTTATTTAAGTCTCCGCTGGTATCTCCATTAACTTGAGTCTTGTATGTTTTTATGTGTTTGCATATTATAATAAATATTATATTATGTCTATTAATTCTGCCTACCATCTTCCCATCATATCTTTAAGGCAAAACCAATATAAACACTTCCCTCTGTCCTTCTTTGGCTCTCTCAAATCTGCAATTTTCAAACCACTGTTAAAGAAATCCAAATCCAATTTAATCAATTGTTAGTATTATTATCTGAAAGCTTCCACCATTAGTTAGCAGGTTTGTGTCCTGCATAACAATGTTGGGATTTATTTTTTATTTTCTCCATCAGTTTTATGACTCCAGGGTTCAATGCTAGATCTTCTAATGTTAAGTTTTTTCATGGTGCCACTAGGCCATATTTCCTATGTTATAATGATTACACCAATGACATGAAATATTCCTGGGCCATTTTATATCTGGCTAGTTTATTGTATCAATAACAAAAAGATAGATGTTTTGCTTCCTTAAACCTTTTAGCAGAAACACTGGGCTAAACAACAGGTTCTAGAAAATGTTGATTTGTTCTACAATCTTGTCTACTATGTCATGTAAAACAATGGTTGACCTCTGATTACAATGGCTGTACGTTTTTGTCCTTCCAGAAATTCACAGGGAGCTGCTGCATCGGCCTGTGTCTGGCTACGTCCCTGAAGAGATCTGGAAAAAAGCTGGTGAGTCTGCCATCATCTCACACACACACACACACACACACACACACACACACACACACACTTTTTCTTTCTCTTTATCTCTCTGTAGTTTTTAAGACATTTTGTTTTGTAAAAATCAAGGCCATCTTTTTCACTCAGATGACTCAGGGTTAGAAGTGGATGAGAGGCACTCCTTTAAACCCAATTGTTCCCTCTCATTCCAATGTACTCTGCTGTCTGCAACTTCCTCCCATGGTAGACTTGATTTGATGTGTCAGGCTGCTCTTTGAAAATCATTTATATTTGATACAGTAGGATCACCACAGAGTTTCACCACCACCACACTCTGCACACTCCAAATATGATGTCAGGCCATAAAACAATTTATTGTGCCAGTCAAATAAGGGACATAAGTAGCCTTTACAGCAGTCCAGTGGTTCTGCTGTTAAAATGGTAGTAAGACTTGGTATCTTTTTGCTTTTGGCACTTTTGTAATCCCTTTAGTGACAGACATTGCAGCTATCCTATTTAACAAAAGTGTTGTAAAAATGTAGAGGGAAATTTGTAGGGCCAGTTAAGATCAAGTATTGAAACTAATCTGTTGCCTTAACAGCTTTCATTAGTTGCCATTAAATTTTGAGTGTGCACAAACAGCATTATTTAAACTCACAAGTGCAGCTGCAATCACCATCATCGCTGTCCTGAAAAATTGAAAGAATTTTCTGCTGAGGGTCTAATGCTTGAGGAATTCACTTTGTATTCACCATCAGTGATACAGTATATCTGCTTTTTAAACCCCTTGGAGAAAAGAAATTGTCCCCTTGCTTGACCAAGCATGATGTGTGAGATACTCAGAACAAGTAATATGCATTTAAATTGAATTGAGTATCACCATCGGGACTCTGCCTGCTCTCCAGTACTCTCTTGCCCTCACCAGCTTTGATCGATCTTCCATCTAAGACATTTGGTGTGTAATCACAATTCCATGCACAAGGCATATATCACACGGCACCAGGGCAATTTCCATGACTTCAGGCAGCACAGTAGGTTAAAGACAAAACCACCCTGGTTTAAAAAATGTAGCTCAATCAGGATGGAAAGAAAATGTCTGCCTTTATAAAAGCACACATTCTGTCTGATATTGAAAACAGATTTTAACATTTGTAATACAAATGTAATGTGTACAAAGGAAATGAAGTAAAGTGAAGCATATTTGTCAGACATAAAGCTGTATCTATCTTTTGTCTGTAGGATAAATGGTGCCTGCTATTTGTCTCAGTATTTCCAGCATCCTTTTCACTTTAGTCGCATATATTCTGGCTGAGAGACTGATCTAAATGTGACCCAGGGAGGATTGCAAAATAGGATTTTAACACAATAGTGTTAGGCGGTGAATACATCTGTTTGAAATGGGCAAAATGTTTACAGTTGGTGATAAATATTCAAGCACCTTGCACGGTGTCCTACCGGTTTCCCACTTCCCCTCACCACATGGGCCTCTGGGATCACAATGGAAATGCATAATTTAAATATAAATTGCCTGATTTGCATACACAATTAGTCAAGTTACAGGCTTGATGGGAACAAACAAAAAGCAATCCTTTTGCTTTGACGTTCAGTTGGAATTCCACCGCTTAACACCCACACTGCAAGGTTATTCATTCCACAAAACAAGTATAAAATAACACATTGCTCCAGCTCAAAAGCAGGCTTTCTGAATGATTACCTGGGATTAATTGGCCCGTGCCGCTGTCTCGAGGATATTTTGCACATTAAAAGAACTTTTTCTTTTTTGTCTGCTTGTCTTCAAATAAGATAATTTCAGCTTCATAAATTAAAACATCACACATTGACACATTAGAGGAGCTTCTGTAACTGATTTAACATGCCACAGTCACTGTCATGAGAATGTATTAATTAGATAGGGGTACACAAACGTGGTTAGTTAGTAAATATTACTTCCTGAATGCCTTATATTTTTTTTATATATCCCATTTAAAAATTGATGTTCAGTTATATTTGGTGTATGAGAGGGTATTACTGTATATGAAGCTGATCTTAGAACAACAAAAGCTAATAACTAAAAAAGCTGAATGGGTTTTCACTGCCATGTGAATTATTATTGCCTCCAGAACTACGAAGTATTTTTTTCTCAGTTTTTGTCCTCACATAAAAATGAGTTAAAGCTTCCGTTTTATGGGTGCAGTTTCTCTCTCCCAGATGTGTTACAGATTTTGCAGATGAAACAATTTTTACCATTAAGCTTTCAGAAGTCACAATCCTAGATAACACTGCTGTTGATCAAACTTTTTTTCAGGTATTTCAGAAAAATGTTACTGTGTTTAGAATGTGAGAGATGTTTATATTCAGAAAGAGTATCTGTAATATCTGTAAGTAATATTCTCACTGAAAATCTTCCAATGGCAGGATGATATAATACACACTATATTGCAGGTACGGGAGGCTTGACTTCCTCTGTGTCCACACTCTTTCCAGAAGAGGCAGTGAATGAGGTGAAGCGACAGGCTATGTCAGAGCTGCAGAAGGCCGTGTCAGAAGCCGAGCGTAAGGCTCATGAGATGATCAGCAGCGAGCGGGCCAAGATGGAGCGCACGGTAGCCGAAGCAAAGCGGCAGGCAGCCGAGGATGCTCTCTCCATAATCAACCAACAGGAGGACTCCAGCGAGGTAGGAACATTCATAGACAATTCAAAACAACAAAAAGTGTACCCTCAATCTTTCAAAGACATCACAGAAACTGTCATCGTCATCTTCTTGTTTGGTAGTTATGGTATTGCGTCTTCCTTTGTTGTCACTTTGACTATACTTTTGTATAGTCGTTGTACAGGTATTTTAGTGCCTCCCAAATGAGGATCTTTGTTTTGTACACCATCTTTCAAAAATGAAAGAGGTTGCTGTATATTCGCTGCTTTAGAAGTGTTGCTGCAAATAGAAGTTGTTCATAGTCAGGAGATAGTGGGAAGGAGAGCAAAATGAAGCAAAACAAGGTCAATCAAGCATCTATTACGCTCGCTTTCCACCTTCCTTTTTATTTTTCTGACAGAGTAGCATGTTTAAAAAGGTATTACCAGTTCAGTAGAGAGGAAATAAAGGAAGGAGCTTTCATTTGCTAATCACCATTGGAGACCTCGACATTTAATCAGTTAAGTGAGAGGGAAATATGGCTCACATCTGTCATTAATTGCAGGAGTGATGTTTATGAGAGAGAGGCGCCTCAGAGGAGAACTTTCAGAAACTGTTTGTAACCTTGTTCTCCTGTTTCCTGTGGATATGCGGCTGCTCTGACATGCTCTCCCTGCAGTTTCCAAGATATATAAGAGGCCCTAAGTGTAATCATGGATGGGGTTTTGATCTGTCTGTGGTTTGTTTTAAGCTTAGGTGTTACAAAAAAAGCAGAGGCTAGTTCTGTTAATATGCAGACTGGAGCGCTGGTATCAGTTACTAATCTTCATGTTGTGTTCACTAGCACAAACAAATGATTATTGTTTGTTTGTTTGTGTAAAAGGGGACATTAATTAGCATCATGTAAACATCATGTAAATCTGCCAGATTGAGCAATACAAGCAAAATTTCATCTGCTCTCCCCTGGCAGGTTGATGGTATACATAGAAATATTGAAAGAAAACATAAATAACAAAAGCACCTGAGCACAGGTAGTGAATTCTAATTGTATATATTTTATACATCTAATACTATTTCTGTGTGAATAGAGTCATAAAATACGTTTTAGAGATGAACAAAATGTAATGAGCTGAACAGGCCACTTGTCTGTCTAATTTTGAATCCTTCTGCTGTTATTATTTTTGTGTTAGTTAACTTTGTCTCTATCTGTCTGTCAGAGCTGCTGGAACTGTGGCCGCAAAGCCAGTGAGACGTGCAGCGGCTGCAACACAGCACGCTACTGCGGCTCCTTCTGCCAGCATAAGGACTGGGAGAAGCACCACCATGTCTGTGGTCAGACCCTCCAGGCCCAGCAGCAGCAGGCCAGCCAGCAGCAGGGAAACGTCCCAGGGTCCGAGACCCCTGCTCCCATCAGCTCCTCTGCCTGCACCCCGAGCAGCGGAACTGGGAGTCCGGCTGCTACTCCACCTGCTGCTACCCCTCGCTCCTCCACCCCCAGCACCCCGTCCTCCTCTGCCCTGGATGGCACACCACGCTAAGAGAATTGAGGCAAACGCCTCTAGGGCTTAAGAGCCAGCCCTCGACCCCATAAACAGCATGACTGTATGCATTGCCTTGCAAAGATACTAAGCTAGTGTGGCTAACAGAAAGAGATGGCAATGCTTCTGTCTATCTTGCAGCGTAGTCATAAAAGGAGGAGGAGGAGGTCCATAATCGGGTCATATTGACTTGCCATGACTTTAAAGAAACACAAAGATATTCTTTGTTTTGAATGAATGAATTTAAATATTGACATCCTTTTATCGTTACACTTGCTATTCTTGTTGTCTGTTTGTCGTCGTGCCTGTTGTTGTTAATGTTATTGTCATTGTAGCTTATCATATTTTTTCCTGTAAATATTAAAAGACTGAGCAGAGATAGCCGTGAACTCGAGACAAGTATATCTGACCTCCCCTTTTTTAAATGTTTTTATTTTCCATTCTTGAATTTAGCGTATTTCCTTCCTGTACATGGGTCATGAGAGTAGTCAACCTCATTTTACCAAACAGCATACCAAGGGAACATATCTAGCAAGCAGAACAACTGACGTCATCAATACTTTTAGGAAAGAAGGATATTAGATTTAAATACCCTGAAAGACACACCAACGGGTGGGTAGATAAACAAGTTTCCCGCCTGGAGAGAGGAAAACGATGGACTGAATCTCTGGTCCACAGACCGCCATGAAATGGGCAGATGTGCAGCAGATTGCAAGCAGAGCCAGCTGTTCGACCAATGTTATTTCCCTCTCACTTGTAATAATATCCAGGTCAGTGGGCTGGGAAATACAAATCCGACTCCCTGAAGGATGTAAAAGGAAGAATACTTGGACAAGCTACAAAACTTTGCCCACTGCACATGTGGAGGATGTACTGACTACAATTCTCACATGCACGCTTGGTGGGTCACAGAAGCTGTCAAACAGGAAGTGAAGTCATCATCCCACTGGTGAGACTGTCAAACCACTACGACAGCAGCCGCCGGGCCATTTAGAGCTGTAAACCTACAGAACTCAGTAGGAAGCTCATTCTGCGCCCCAAATGCTCCCCTCCTGTCTCAACTCTAAAAAAAACATTTTCATCTTTCTTCACGTTCTTATTCTTTTTCTGTAGATGTCATGGTGTTTATGACTTCTGTCCTGTGGTGTCACCAATGGTTATTTATTGTATGTGTTGGACAATTGTGACAATGCATAGTACTTCAACCAGTCACAACTCTAAGTCCTTCATAACTCTCTCTCTCCCTAGCTGGTGCAAAAAGAGATAAAAAAAAAAAGAAGTGTTATCTTTTTTCCAAGCTGCTTTTCTATTCTGTGTGTAAGTGGTAGATCCCTCGTAGTTCTATAAGTTTTCCCTTCGTCCTCAAGAAAAGACACAAGCTATATCTCAGAGCTGCTACTTGAGTCCGACCCAGATCTTTTCTGAGAACTAGCATGTTGCGCGGAATGCTAACCTAAATGTTTTGTACAAGGGACATACATAAATGTATTTGCACTGTCACAGAGGTTATTTCGGCATGCTTCTTTTCAGCATACTTGCGTTGTCGTTATAGAGCCATAACTCATCAGCCATTTTGTATGTAGTGATAGCATTATCTGTTTTTACATTCTTTGGGATGGGGGAAGTTGGAAAAATGTAAAATCACCAAACCCACTTTTTTTTCTCCTTCTCAACATTCTAACAAAGGCGGCCATAACATTTTTATGAATAGTTACAGACAGTGCATGCACATTACTGAACGTTTGTTAAATATTTGTTATTTTGTAGAAAAACTGAAAAACAACCAAAAAAAGTTAAAAATACAAAAAATATTCTAACAAAGTAACTTTCCAAATGCAGAGGTGTAGACTCCGATTGACAGCTTTAACACTGCAAAGCACCAGGTAACATACAGTATTAACACAAGAGATAAACAAAAAAAACACCAAAAACAGCCAAAGACTGACACCAAGGACCAAAATCCTGATTTAAACGATTTTCAAAAGAGGTTTGTTCAGACAAATATTTGGTTATTTATTTCTGCAGGTTTTGTTCTCACATTCATGAAATGAAACCATCCTCAGTGTCATGATAGTCGTGTATTGTAATAGTTTTTGGAAGCCAACGGCACTCATCTTACGTTGTGAAATGAGAAGGTGTGAATTAAGCATAAAGAACATTTCACCGCAGTGTTACATTGTAATAACTGGAGCAATAATAACTAATGTGACTGAACACTGACGACTTCTGTAACCATTTTTGAACAACATTTTTGAGATATTTGTTGATCTTGTTTTCTCATTACACAAATGTCAGATTAAGTGCCCATTTCAGCTTTAAGCAGTTAAGTTCTTCATTCTTAAAGCGGCGAATGTGAGACTGGGTTTTCACACCAATGCCATTTGCAGTTGTTTTATATTTATTTATATCAAAGTATGTCATTTTTGCTGTTGGGATAGTTAATCAGTCGCAGCTTTGTTGTAAACCTTCAATGTAAATCAAACAAACCTCTCATTCGCAGTAAGAGAGCACTTACCCTGATGCACACAAAGGCTTTTCACCCCAAACACCTTGGTGCTACACAGAAGCGCGTTACAAATTCTGACCTCAAGGAACAAGTGCAGGCCCAAATAGGTTCTGGGCCGTTTGCTCCCTCTGTACTTCCTCATCTCTCCCTTCTTGTCTAAATAAATACACACCTGCATTCTTGACTCTAAAGGGTTAAACAATCCAAAAAGGTGTCTGACACCCTACTAGCGACTCCTCAGAAGCTGTGAAGAAACAGCAAAGCTGTTTTAACACTAGTGTATTTGAAAGTATACAACAAATAACGTGTGTTCATCACTATCAGGGCAAAACCTGGGTTTAAGAAAAAAAAAAAAAAAAATGAAGACAAACATTATTGCTCAATGATTCTTTGAGAAGCTCTATTTTTTCTTTCTTCCCTCCTCTATGTGTGTTTTGCTACAAATTCCTCGGTGGCAAACAAGTCTCACTCTACCTCTTACAGCACGATAAGAGCATCAGTCGCGGCGCTGATACTGGTCTAGTCTAAACCAAATGGGCACAAGAGAACAGGAAAATAAAAACCCAAAGTTGAAGCTCATACAGCTGCAAAACCATATCACTACTTGGTAACAATGCAGACCTCATAAATAAATGAAACATAAATGAATAGAAATGAGAAAAAAAAACCTGAAAAAAAAACTTTTGTTATGTTCCTTTATGCCTGTGGCGTTTCTAGAGTACATCAAGAGTTTGAATTGTTTGAACAGACTTTAAAAATTGTGCTAATTTTAAAGAAAAGTGTTATCGATTCCTTCTTCGATGATACAAGCTAAGGTCACGGATAAGAAATGTTGTTTCTCCCTCACTCTTTTTTCTCTCCTGTTTCCCCTCCACCTTTTTCTCCTCTTCTCTGTTGTGAAGACACGCTAAAGTGCTTGTCGACTTGTCAGCAAAAAGGGGGGGATATACTAAAGGCAAAGCTTGTAATCTTTAAAATTAAAAATAAATGAAGGCTATGAATTTAGGCATGCCTGTTTTTCACAATAGGGGGAAATGTTATTTAAATTTCCTACTTATCAAGAAACATTGGAGAAATGTGTAGGGCCGACAGTGAACAGCAAAGGCCGTAGCATTAATCCAGGGGAGTGAGTTGAACTTCAGGGGTGGGAGGGTTGTTTTTTTTTTTTTGCGTTCTCTTGAGAAAATTTATTGTGAAAAAAAAGAGCTCAAATGATTTGAAGTTGTTGTGCAATACTTAACTGAGACATGAAAACCGCAGGTTAGTGGTAGGCTGACACTGGGCGGTCTTTCCATCGCCTAGGGTCAGTGTCCTCTAGAGAGCTTTCCAGTCTACTATGTCAGAACTGTGGTTTCTTGTTGATTTTTTTTTTCTTTTTCGTTTCTTTTATTCTTTTTTGGGCTGTAAACTATGGTCTGTCAGTCTGTGAAACTTTGCAGTATAATTCTGGTATTGTTGTTCTCTTAACGGTGTAATAAATATGTTAATACCTGCCTCTGACTTGAGATTGTGTTCTTTCAATACAGCAGCAATATCTAAGATTATCAACATAATCCACCTAAGCATATTCAAGATTAAAGGGACACTCGATTGCGATTTGAGATCAGTTGAGAGCAGTTTACATGTCAGTTGTATGTCTTCTGTTGCTCTCTTTTTAAGACTTTTTTTAAAAATAATTTTTCTTTTTATAGAAAACCCGCCTCACAAAGTGAAAGTGTGGGGTCTGAAAAATGTGGGAATTTACAAGGGCTGGGTTGTTTTATGGTAATTTGGGAAAAGTTGTTTGGAAGTATTAACAGGCGGAAATATAAAATTCATCCTGCCAAAAGAAAAAAAACTACAGCACAGTCTGCCAACAAAACATTGCATTTACAGATCACAAACAGGTACCTACATGGTGCTAGAATGTAGAGCGAAGGTTTAGTGTAAAATGCTTACCTGTTCCAGCTGACCAGAACTTCCTATTTTCAGTCCATCTCAGTAGTAAATGTAACGTACAAATACTGCATACACACACACACCACCTGTGTTTTCTTACTGATTGCTTTATGGATTTAAATTTCAGATAATGTAGCATACCAACAGAACTAAATGCGGCATTACAGTCCACAGTCCTGTATCAGGCTCATACCTAAAAACAGTCAGTTTCAGAAGAATAAGTAACCAATTTCAATTTTAAATGTGATTATCTTGTTAAAGTTTGAATTAACTGACCTTTTAGAGCTGTACAGAGCTGTTGATGGTCATGAATGCTGTGCAGCAGGGTTAAGTACATATGCAGCTTTATTTTTCCATTTTACTGTCTACTTTTCCCATTTTAAGAGCTTGGACACTTCTCTACTACTGACGTGTCTTTGGAGACAGTTAACGTTTGGAATCTGTGCATCTTTTATTTTGAAACGTTGGAATAATGCCTGTATACCACACAAACCTAAAGTCGCAATTTAATATTTGGAACATATAGACTGTATATGGACTGTGGTGAATTTTTATTTACAAGAAAGGATTCAACCTCATGAATGTAAAACTTGACGGTTCTTTGGCCACCACACGTGCAGTCTGCTCAGAAAACATTCAGATCTTACTGAAGGGCTTTTAGAGTAATCACTGATACTGTAACAAAATAATTGTGGACTTGAAATATACTCTTCCTTTCCCCTGACTCTTTAATTTCCTGTGACTGGCTGCCTGTTTTTCTCATCCTCTCACATTGGCCACAGTATGTATTGCATCAGATACAGTTTCAGCCAAAACCCACAAAGACATTATACCATACAGTATCTAAGTATGAGATAAGGTCTAGTATGGATAATGTAAGTAATCTTAACAAACAGATGTAAAAATAATGACTTGCAACTGCTATTGTATTTTTCTCTATTTCCTCTTTGTAAATACATCAGCCAGGTGTAATGCTGTCTTGACGTCATGTGGGATGGAGGGTAGCGGTGGAAATAGATTTCTACGGAGCATTTGAGAGTTCAACTCATCAGATGGCTCAACACTGTTGCATGATTGCAGAGTTGGTCGAGAAAGTTAAAAATACTGTGCTCTGACAACATACAGTAGCACTATATTGACAAAAACTGTTTTTTTTTATTTTAAACAATGGACAACTGACATGAGGAGGCATATTTGTTTGCATTTTCAGCAAATACTTGAAGACAAAAATGCTTTTTTCAGCATTTCCGCATTGTTAAGCGACAAGTTGGAGTTATTGGAGCTGTCAGAGAAATCTGATGTTCCCAGTTGTCTTGGATGTTGATGTGAAGTGGTCAGAAAGCGCTTCGGTAAAGTAAAGTACAGAATGCGCAATACGACAATGTGTCAAGGTTTCTTCAAATTTTATGACCCTGTGTGACTGGCTGTAAACTATTTGATTGCCCATTTTAAGTCACATGTATTAGTTTTAAAACCTCTATCAGCAACCATATTTGACAAATGAGCACAGCTGGCTAAGAAAGACAATAAAACCAACCGTCTGGAGCCTATGCCTGGCACTTTAAGTCGTAATCTCTCCATGTTATCAGTCCATGTTTTCTGACTAATTGTCTACAAGCATAAGAACCAAATGAGTCTTCTGACTCCTTGAGAGATATATCAAGTTGCATCTTGGACACAAGAGAAACTGATTTGACAAGCAGTGGAGCAACCTTAACCTACGCCTTAAAATGTTACCAAAGCATGGTGACAGGGCTAAGGGAACTGTTCATATTGAGGAGGTTGATATACATTACAGCAAAGCTGTTAAGATATGAGCCTTTGATGGAGCCATTTTTATGCTGCTTTGTCACCAATACAATTAACCTCCTAACTAACCTCAGGTTTTTGCATGACAAGATTGTGTTGGACCTTAAAAAGCAGCACAGGATCAGCTGCTCGCTTTCAAAACGAATGACAGTGAAGCTGCCCCCCCCAAATATCTTTATCTCTGTGTTGAACCACTTTGGAGTTGATAAAGCTCAGGGATGAGTTGGACTGCTGTGATATTCCTGCCACATTCTTCTGCATAAAGTTCATTGTGGCCAGGGCTCTTTTCTTCTCTCCCTCATCTCCCTCTCTCCCTTCCCCTGTCTTTTCTCACTCTCTCTTATCAAGCCAGGCAGAAGCAGACAGCGACTTGAATTAAGCGCTGGTCGGGGGGGGAGCTGCTTGGAGCCGATAACAATACAAAATGGATTTTCTCAAACAGAGAAAAACAGCTGTCTCCATTATTTGAATGCTTCACCTTTCCCCGCTCCATTAATTGGCTCTTTGATCACAGGCAGAGGTGCACGGTGACTGATAAGGAATAGGTTATTAGTAAAGTAGCCTGGAGGACCAGGAGGCGGCCGGCCGTGCCAGGCTGCAGGAGATGAGATAAAGGCGTGGTAATGCCGGTGTGAGAGAGTGCCTGTGAGTGATAGGGCCATGCAGTCTGGCCCTCTCGCTCCCGCTTGGCTCACGGGCGACGGGGAAAGGAGCAGCAGCAGTAGGACGAAGTGTGATATAGCAGCTAAAGCAGGATTGGGAATCAGCTTGTGGGGGATAGAGCGTGGGATTTGATTCCATAACAGCTTGCTCCTTTAAGTGGTAGATTTCTCTCTCTCTCGCTCTCTCTCTCTCTCACACACACACACACATTGACACACACAAAATCAAACTGTGTGACAGGAAATTTCCTCTGTGCCTTTCATATTGGCCTGATATGTGGTAAATGTTAGGTCTATGATAGCCCGCGAGGAGAAAAAACTAGAAGGAGGGTGGAAATGACATTACCCCATCTAGGGTTATTTAAAAGATGGGCGGCTCCTTTGATGTTGTGCTGAGCTAAATTCACTGCATTAAATCTGATGGAATTTTCACTATAAGCCTGTTTATGTATTTTCTCACATCCATGGACAAGGGCCGATTTGCCACACTTCTCAACAGTGGAAAGGAATCTTCAAGAAGTCACTATCTTGTAATCCTCTCTCTCTCTCTCTCTCTCTCTCTCTCTCTCTCTCTCTCTCTCTCTCTCTCTGTGTGTGTTAAAGAAATAGGACCGGAGGGGACAAGCAGGGTATTTGTGTGTTGTAAAGCGTGGTAAGAAAAGAGGGGAAGTGCTGATATTAAATTACCGAACACAAGGTTATCTAGTTCCTGCACATGGCTAGGCTGCCCTGGGCCAAGGGTAATCTGCTAATAGCGTTCACACCGAACGACATTATTAAGGAACTGGGCCCATGTGTCAGGCCTCTCTCTGTCTCTCTCTATCCGTCTCTCTCTCTCTTTCTCTTTCTCTCTGTCAGATACACATTGAGAACAGTAGAGAGGAAAAGAAAAAAACAGCAAAAGAGACAGGGGGGCCGAGATGGATGAGGAGAGCTGGAGGAAGAGATAGGAGTAGAGGAACCAGACTGAGAGAGAGAGACGGAGAGAATGAAGGGAAGAGCGAGGAAGTCAGGGGTAAAGGATATGAGGCTGAAATGCATTATTTTTTTTATCAGTGGCATTTGTTAAAAAATGACCTGCAAATATCAAAGTTCAAAATGATTTATGACTCTGTGAAACCATATGACAAAACACTTGTATGTAGTAAATTGTGACCCACTAAACCACTTTGATTCCCTCCTGATCTGAGGAAGGTCATGCATCACAGTTGCATTATGGGTAGTTGGTTAGTCCAACAATATAGGATGAAGGGAAACCATGCAGTAACCAACAAAAATCAGACGCAAACTTTATAGTTTGCTGTGCGAGGAATGCCCTAACCTTACGTCTCCCCAGCAGTACAGTACATTGTATTCAGCTGTGGCATATACAGGCCAAGGACAAAAGCCCATGCAGCTATCAGTGTCAAGTAATGGCCTCCATACACTGCCCAGCAGGTGAGTGGAGAGAAAAATACACTACGCTTCCTTACGCCCCTGGGGGATGGTGAAAACTCACCGAGAATTCAACAGAAAAAAAATATCTTTCTCCTTTTCTTTACACCCCCTCCTACCCACCCCCTCCAATCTCACCCTTGGCCATGGCAGCATCCTGTAATCCACCGTGCAGTTGTTCCCGTTCAAACAGCCACAGTTGTTTCACACAAATGGAAATGCACATTCAAGTATGACCAGTCACAGACACACATGCTTGTTCAACATGGACAAAAGAGCCTGGAAATTAAGATCATATTCAATGTGGTGCCATGTGTCTGCGTGGAAGTCAAACATGTTGTTATGCTACTCTTTTATAAAACACTGTGTTCCTCTGACATGTTCCGTGTCTGTGAAGTAGACAATCTCTCATACAAAGCAAGAAATAAATCTTTCACCAATAAGAAGTAATATGGAAATCTGTGGATTTGATTATAAAAAATAGCACTGAAATTGTATTAAAACAGAAAATGCTGCCCTTTTGCAGTGCTGATAGCAATGACTAAGGACTCCCTTTGACATTTTCAAATTCTCATTAAACTGTTCAGGATAAACAAGCTATTTAACTTCAAGAACTGGCAGACTGTCAAATCACAAATAACCAGCACTGCATTCTCACAGCAACTAACCTCTCAGTAAGTAAGCATTTCTCTCAACCTCCATATTTGTCATTGACTTCACGGGGTGAGCAAGAATATGATTTCACTTGTGTGTGTGTGTGTGTGAGTGGGTGATTAAGTGCCAAAATGAACATCTTGGTAGGACGTGAAGTCAGGAGGTCCACGCAGGCAGTCAGTAGAGAGGAGGTGATTGATGGCTAATGATGGCCGAATGAGGAGCCAAGGCCAAGCACACTGTATGCTGCTTACTGTGGCTTTACCACATGATGGATGGCACGCTGAGATACAGTAGCCTCACATACTACTGATGAATGTGGATATGCTTCTATGTGCGATCTGTGGATATGGAGGAACGTATTTAAAGTTTTGCTATTTCGCTGATTGCTTTATATGTGTATCGTTGAGTGTCCTTCATTTACCAGGTAATACACTTTAATCTGACTGACATTAGCTGATTTCCATTCATCTCCACAACACATGCAGTAACTTTGGACTTGTATCACGTTGTATTTTCTCCCACAAGCCATTCAGTTCCTCTCAAAACCCACTGAGCCGAAACACATCCAAAAACAGTTTACCATGGAACACAGTGGGACATCACACTCCATCAGTCATCTTGAACCCCACTGTTTCCTGCTCAGTGGATCCATCCCATACCATTCAAATACCATGCAGAATCATCCTATAGACGCTGCATGGAGCCTCGTATAAACCCTGCAACATATGGAGAGTTGAGAAATCATATTTCATCTTCCAGGTTAGTTTGATCAGTGACGAATCGTCCATACATTTAAGTTTAACCTTGACTGTGATGTTTGTACATGTAAAACATGTAAAACACACACTAATGATTATTTTCATCATTGTTTTCATTGTTAGTTAGTTTGGGTTTTTTTTTTTAATACCCGGTTAAAAGTTAAATCTATCAAAGGTCAGACAAGACATTCAGTTTCCAGATTATATGAAACAGAGACAACTTATTCAAATAATTAATCGATTATCAGAATTGTTACTGCATCAGTTATTCGACAAACTGTTCCAGCTCTGCAGGTGATAAACTTATATTTGACATTATCTCAACCGATTATGACACCATATAATAACAAGGACATGCGACCAAATACACAAACATTGCATTCTATCAGTTGTATGTTATGAGAGTCAAATAGGTTTTTTCTCAGGGGATAACAAAAACGGAGGACATATGTTAAACTGCTGATGCCTTAAATATAAATGGATGACAACAGTAGTGTCTAGTCAGTTGAAAATTGTTTTCTCTTCCTGTGACCTCTAGCAGTATTTTCTTCAAATCTTGACATTATTCAGCATATTCAATCTTTCTGTCTGAATTCTGAACAGTAATAAATAAGCCTGTCCATTAATTTGATACACTAAGAATGGAAGTGTGTTTCCCGGAAAAGTGCCAGCTGCTGCATATGGTTCGATCGAGCCAATAACTCACTCTGGAGCCACGTAGAGTTCAGTTTAAACATTAGTTGCTTACTTTGGGCTAAATCGTGCACTTGAGCCATATGTCAAAAAGTGAAAGTGACTGACTGTAGGCTACATTGAATATTTACAGAATATGGGACTATTGAGTGCCCGTGATGTATCTTCCACAGTCCTAGATAAAGCAACAAAGCAGGATTGTAAATCAGCATGAATGTCTTTCCTCACTCAACACTCTTCTCTCAATCGCTGCCTCTTTTAAAATTCTTTCTGCTGTTTAGAGGAGCCATACTGCTTTCTCCTCACAGATATACTTACATAGATATACTTCTAGTAATCAGAGGGCAGTAGGGAGCACAGAGCTGAGACTAAACTGGACTCACCACAGGAACAACATAGATTAGTAATGCTGTCTGCACAGACAAGGAGATGCCATAAGCACCTGAAGCGCTCCTGAGGAAATTTATAGCTTATTCCTGATCATCCTTTACACCCACTGGCCCTACTTCCATCAACCCATCCCTGGTCCTCTGTCTCCCCCATCCCTCCTCACCCAGCACCCTCCCCTTGGCTTCCCCAGCTGTTGTGCACCTGGATGCTGGCCGAGGAGAGGGATGGGAATACATGCCATCCATCTCTCTGAGGGGGCATGTGAGGTATGTGTATGCATGTGTTTGTGTGTGTGTGTGTGTGTGTGTGTGTGTGTGCATGTGTGTTGAGTTGGGGGTTGCTGGAGCTTTCAGGAAGCAAAGGGACACGAGAGGAGATGGGTTGTGGAGAAAAGTAAATGATATAGCTTTGGGTTGGTGCTGCTACATTCACCCTGAGTTTAATAGTTAAGTAGTTTAATGACTGTCAAGGGTGAGATAAAACAGAACGCACCTCCTACAGTCTGAGACAGGAGGGGTGATTGAACCAGTTTGTGTGAGATGGTCGAGTGTGGATGGTTTGGTCTCTGAAGTCTGAAGTCTGTGAGATTTCACTCATACACTTGCAAAACTTAATGAACAGGAAACATATAATGAGTAATTATTTGGGTAGGTGATTATGAATCTTTGTCTTGTATTGTTACTATGATCATCTCAGACACCACTGACTAAAATACAAGGTTCATGTTGTGTTTATTAATATAAAACATTCAGACACAATTCAACACTTATTTGTTATGTATCCATAATAAACAGAATTAGTTTACTTTTCAACTGCCATGTTGCTTACAGGCTCTGCTCAACCCCACTGAACTTTTTTTTCTAAATTTGATGCTACAGTTAATATGTAGGAAAATGTGACCTATATAACTATACTATATATATTTTTTTTATATTTTTTTTGGGCAAGGCCAACATATATGAGACTAGGAGGAACTGAGAAGAATTTTTCCTGTTTGACAATAAAATGTTGTACATAAATTAACACATTATAGTCAAACTAAACCTAAACAAACCCAGTTTAAAGAGTATCTGTAATTTCTTTTGTTATGTTTGTCGGAAAAAAGTTTTTTTTATTAATGAGTTGACAAAGTTGAAGAAAGCATGACAGGATGAATGGAATATTTATAGTGGGGTACTTGATGAGGTCGTCCCTGTGGACAATATAAAATGAATTTAACCAATGCTATGTATTAATAAAAACGTTAAAACGTGATAGAAGCACCACAGGCACATCAAGCCATCATCTTGATTAAAAGCTATTTATTGGTGAACAGTTTATTTATGAAATCAATTTTTCATTCTAAATGTCACATTCGCAGTTTTGCAATGTAGATTGGCTGAGATATTTTGTTGAAATATACATGGGAATTCTTTGCTTTCCCATGGCACACAAATTTGATTGGTGTGAGAGGGAAGGAAGATGGATGAAAATTATCTGGGGTTGGTTGTCAGGAGACATGGGGAGGTTGCAACGTTGCTCTATATCTGTCTCGGATTGGAAATGGCAGCTCCCATATGGATTCAAATCCAGACACAATCCACATACTAATAAACAAACTGAACACAGACAGAGACATATATAGAAGACGTGTGTATATAGCAGCAACCAACATTTACACTCAAGGAAACAAACTGGGGTTAAACTTAAAGTAACAATAAGTAACAATAACCTCTAACCGTGCCGTAAATCTGGGGCATGCAGTTCATACCTATTCGACTAATATTGGCTTTTACAGTCAGAAACAGTGCTGAAGAATGTGATGGTACTCTTCTTTTACATGTGAAACTTACTATGCTAAAAGTATATCACTATAAATGTATATTAATAAGAAATACATAGAGTATTTTCAAAATGGAAATATGGTTTGAATAGGCAAAATGAGAAAAAATACAACAATACTTGCGTAATATAAATTGAAAGCCTGAATTCTCATAGAAGCAATGATAATGCATAAAGAAACATTGTTTTGATAAACTGTGCACTTTAAATCAAGTTATTGCCAGTTCCATTGAGTATCAACTACTGCACCATTTTCTACATTGATTTGCTCTGCCAGTCTGGTCGGATTGCCAATAAAAAATAAAAAAAAAACATCAGCTGTAGTTAAAAGTCAAATATCTAGTGAGCCAAAGAGACTTGGACATTTTTCTCAGGCGATATAGATCCAAACCACAGATAAGTAAATACACAACTTTGACAGAGAGCAAGAAAAATGACTCCTGGTTGTTCAAGTGTCACTCTGTCTCTAATGGATGGGCAACTTAATGTCATAAGTGCTTAAGTGTTGTTATACAGAGTGCTGTAGCTTGAAGGTGAGGTCATGATGAGCTTCAGTATATGCACATTAGATGATTTCTAAAGGGGTTATGAACTGTTTGTGTCAAGCTGTGGAATGAAATGACAGCACTCTGAAAGGTCCAACACATATTTGTCTGTTCAGACTAGTAATTTGATCAATAAATGTCTCCATCTACATGAGGAGTTGTTGCTGAGTCCATTTCAGAGTATACTTTTTGCCTAATTTGTCTGTCTAACTCTATGTTCACCTCCACAGCTCTTCCGGCCGCTCAGTTACACTTTATTCCACTCAGCCAGCTAAGAGTTGCTAAACTTTGTTCGCCTGCACTTCAAGTTTCTTTTAATCAGACTTAAAAGATATCTCTGCCGAGTCAAACTTTTTGAACTTTTCCTCTTCCGTCTCCCACACATGCCCACACAATATACTGCTGTCGTGATTTAATCCTCACATCAGTACACAACCTTAACTTTTCTCCAAATGAACATCCAGAGAATGAGGTAGATTAGATCCCAGTGCGTCCTGGTTCCTCATCCTCCTTCATCAGTGCTGGGTTTCATTAGGTCAAATAGCTCCTGATAGACCATCCTGAAACTATTTTCTCCACCAGACCTTCCCACTCTGTCTCTCTCTCGCTCTCTTTCTTTCCTCTGACATCTTGGATCCATCCCGTCCTTGCTGCTCATCTTTCTCACCCGTTCTTCTCTCTCCTGCAGCATCTTGTATTTATCATTTCATCTGTCGATTTCTTTTCAGCTATCACACTTTGTCAAATGACATCTTGCATTTATGAGTCCATCCTTGACTATTCTAACATGCTGGACTCATCTATCCCCCGTCAATTCATTGCGCTCTCTCTCTCTAACTCTCTCTCAGATCTACAACAAATGTTTGACCAAGCTGTTCCACGCTGTATTATTCAGCACTGTGTGTGTGTGAGCCGGCGTCATCAGACATGAATGCCTGACATGATGCATTGGCTCTGTTTAATTATAGAGATGCTGAATAAATATTTACAGATGGCCAATCCGTCTTCTCCCAGCCAGGCCCACAAGCATGATTTATGAACCGTCAGTTAATGTGGAAGAAACGGCTGTCATTGTTTCTGTATGGAAGCTGGATATTACACACACATGTATGTATTATGACAAGCTATATGCAATTTCAGGTCTAAGACACCGCTATGTTAAGCGACTGCCACTGCCTGGATGGAATTTGCTGAGTTTAAACAGGTTCTTGAGACTATATTAACCTGTACAGGTACTGCTGTGGTATTAGCTTCAAAAGCTGTCAGGTCTTGTCAGATACGGAGGATACTGGCAAGGGCAGAAGAATAAATGGAATATATTAAAGTTTTAAAACTCTGAAATAACCCTACTCGACCTGATGTGGATTCTGTTTTACCTGAACTGAACTTTGCTGCTATAATATCCACAGAGTCACCTGACCCTAGCCCTGATTTGCTATTTGAATTATTCCCAAATGACCTTATTAGTGAAGTAAGAGCTATTTCTTAACTGAGGATTCCAGACCGCTCCTCAATGGGCCGCTTACAGGCTAGAGTTGAGTGTGAACAACATCAGATGAAGAATGCTGTTACATTCAAAATATGGTACTATTAATTTAAAATTAATACACACAAATAAATAGTGCTCCAATTTAGGGGGAAATGATGAATAAAATTAAACCTGACCCAATTCAAGCCAGAGGGAATTAGATCCTGAATCAAGCCAAACCCAAATAGTCAGGCTAATCGCATTTGGGCTGAGATTCAAAGCTCTAGATTAACAACCCCTGGATCCAAAGCAGTCTATTACTGGCGTGGGCGGCTGTGTGGAAGCGGAGAAGCTGCAAGGCCAGTCATGATGAACTACTGGCATTCAAATACTATGCCTATACTTACAGTATGCTTGGGGGACTTTAATCTGATAAAAAGACATGACTTGTGGCTAGTGGCTGGCTAAACTCATGGTATGCCCCTTTAGCCACTCAGTGACTGAGTGGATGTACTTTATACAAATAATGCTCAAACAAATTGCAGAAACTCATTTTGCATAGAAATCATGTAGGTATATATAAGGTATGTATTAGGTATAGGCATCGATACACATTAGATCTTGTTTTTACACAGATTAACAGCTCAGTTGTTACAAATATTTTATGAAAAGTGTAATTTCTTTGTTTGTAATATCTCTTTAAACTGTATACAAAGGTTTTCAATAGTGGCTCGACCACACCTAAAGAGGAGTCCTAGAACCTCTTGAAAATTCATCCTGATTTAGTCCAGCTTTCGACTTTATGAGTGACATTTATGTGAGCTTGGAGGTGGAGTGAGTTGTACATCACTGTGTTGTGCATGAGTTCTACCTCAGCCTTCGGGAGAGAAGTACAGTAAAAACACATTAAGCATATCACTTCTAAACTCACTGGAGTGCTGCAATGTTTCCTAATGCTCCTTTTATGGCACACATCAGTGTATGCGTGCGTGCACATGTGTAAAGTATGTACAAGAGAGTCCACTTGCATGAGTAACCGTGTGTGTTTCTGTGTGTGTGTGTGTGTGTGTGTGTCGGTGTACTTGCCTGCCTGCTGGTGCTCCACAGCCATCTGGTATCTGGTCAGTCTAGCAAGCCTCTGGAGGGCACCTGGCCAGCAGCTTGCTCACCTGGCTCTGTTAGCCCCTGCCAACCACCACACCTGGCCTGGCCAGCACACAGGGAAAGGGAACAGATTGCAGCGAAAAGCAGTCCTACATTGCAGCATGAAATAATGCAGTGATACAGGATACATTTACTGTTTGCTATATAGTGTTAAGGATGCAACAAACAACATGATTCACATGTAAAATCTGAATACTGAATATGACATTTTTAAGGCAGTTCATTAGACGTCAGACTACACAAAATACTGATTATCAAATACTAGTGACAAGATAGATCTCAGTGCTTTTTGAAACAATGCTCTACTCATCATTTGTGAGGAAGGGAGACTCTAAACATACTCTACTATAAGATTCTATAAAGTTATGTTGACTTCCACTGAACTGGTTCCAACAGTTTGAGCCAGTCTGTGCCATCCCATCCATTTAGCATACGATGGCACTTCCTTCCTGCAGGTTGTCCTCTGCTATCAATTACACTCTCCTCTCCCTGCAAGAAAGATGCTCTTTGTCCCCTGTCTCTCTCTCACACACACACACACACACACAAACGAGCGCATACTCCACGGACGCAGAGGGACAGACACCTGCAGAGTGTTTGTCACCTCTTCTGTTGGCATCTGCGACCGCACGGCATTGTGGGAGACGGCCATCTGTTGTCGGCAAGCCTGGATTGGAAGGGGGCAAGCGGGCACGATGCATCATGCTGCTCTTTTCTGTTGGTCTGAGCTGTGTGAAGTGTAGTGTTGTTAAGGTGTTTTTGTTGTTCTCACTCCTATTGGCATCTCTCAGCTAAAACAATACAGCTACAGAAAGAAGGATCTTAATTATCCTTTAATAAACTACAAAATGCAACTGCACAGTTGTTACTACAAAGTTAAAAGTAACTGCAGCCTCTCTTGAAGGCACTAACACCTTTTTTTTCCCCCAAGAAATTCAACATGTGCTAATTACACAAAAGCAATGTCCCATAAAGAATGTTTTAGATTCATTAAAACCACATGCAAACGGTTGCCTTTTGTCAAATTGAACTGTCTCCTAATTATCTCGGAAATGTTTACCCCTCTTCACAGGGAGACAGCACAGGAATTCTTGATTGACATGACAGTGGCTGCAAAGTTTCTTCAATTATCCTGGCAAGGTTACGATTGCTGCCTCTTGATTCACAGCAGGTCCTTGTCATTCTGAACACAGAAATACTAAACTCTTTTCTCTACCTACGCTGCTGTAACCTATGAATTTTAAGTCTGTTGAGATTGTTTATAGAAAAGAAGGACGGGTAGTTAGAACCATTAAAAATGATTGTGGTATTTAAAACGTGGGGTGAGCTGAGGGCAGCTTTCACTTTGGTCCATACTGAAATATCTAAGCAGCTATAAACAGCCATGAAATTTTGTACAGCCATTCATGGTCCTCAGAGGGTGAATCCTACTGACTTTCTTCTCGTGCCACCATAAGTTTAGTGAGTGTTGTTTACTGAAATGTTTCCATAACTGTTGGATGGATCGCTATCTAATCTGTGACACCTTCCCCTCTGGATGAATTGTAATGACTTTGCTGACCCTCTGACTTTTCATCAAGTGCCATCACCAACAATCAACGATTAGATTTACTACACGCTTTGTTGAATACTTGATTCTGATTGGTCAATACAGCATTCTACGGTCTGTTAATCTGTTGTTATGGACACAATTCTGATATTTTAAATCAATATTTTATGTCGAATTATTGATTTCTTTAGTACAAAGCCATGTAATCAGCAGGATAATTTGCAGCGAATGGCGGCCATTATTACACAGGGTGATTCAAGACCCCAATGCAGTAGAAGTTTGCTGAAGGGGTTCGTTATGACTCCTGACAGACTCGTACATTATCTCTTACTCGTTCACAACTTTGGTTTACAACCAAATACCGGCAAAATTAATAACATTACTCTCAGCTGTACTTTGTGTAGTGTACTAATTGGGACAAAATCATCACCATCATCATGTTGTCATTGTGTGCATGTTTGCTGTGAGGTAAATGTTAGCATTTAGCTCAAAGCACCATGGGCCCATGTACAGCCTCACAAAGCTGCTAGCATGGATGCAGACTCTTGTTCAGTTGTACATACAAAGAAATGTAAGCATGCAAAGCGTCTCTGTCCACATTCATTGTGCTGAGAAAATTCATTCTGGTCGTGTTTACAAAACCAAGCAGGCTTGAAACAGAAAATGTGTTGGTTAGGGGGTTAGAAAATACAGCTGAGCAACACAAGAACCTTTCTTTTCATATTTTGTTAAGAATATGTGGTTTAAATGCGCACCACGTATTCTAGTTTCAGTTTTGTCACTGGAGGCAACAGCTCTTTTCTGACTTGTGAGATGTTGGAAGAAAACATTTGCTCCACAAGGAATAAACCTTTAGAGGATGCGGTCTCTATCCTGAGGAGCTGCTCCAGAACAAAGAACAACGACAGCAGAAAAAATGATATCACAGACAGGAATTAGTAGATTCAGATTGAGATAACAGAGATATTAACCCACATATTCCTGGAGGACGTTCACTTGTGCAGGACGTTCATTTGGCTGCTTGGTTGAGTTGTGGGTCTGCTCATCCAGCCGGTCTGCACATCGCAGACAGATGTTCGGCCAGCCAAGCCTGCAGCGCCACAGGCAGTGTGTGTTCTAGAAAAACCCGGAGACCAGATGCTGCTACCTGGTGTCCCACCCGCCTGCCGCTCCACTATACTGGGCATGCTCCAGTGGCCATCACATGACCTCAAACTGGGTTTTGAGATTGTGTGCCGTCAATCATATTGATGATAGAGTAGAGTGGAGCTGGCGCTGAAAGCCTTCGTAGGGTCGACTCAGCAGGTTCACCACTGTGTATCTGACAGGCCAAATTCATATACCAGATTGCTTTGAATAATGAATCAAATAAGGTATAAGAAAGTGTGAAATACTCACACGCATTTTCTAATTGATAAGCCAACTACAGTGTAAGGAGTAATATCAAAAGCATAACAAAAAAGCAATAAAGCATTATTTGGGGGAAATGAAAGCATCAAAACACACATCATAAAATACCACATGGCACCCTACTGAGGGAGCTATCTGAAGTAACATCAAAAGACATAATGCAGCTTCTGCATCTCTTGCAGTCTGATTTTCCCTCCAGTTTTGTTCCCCAAATAAATAAACACTCCCTCCATCCAAACAAATTGAAAAACAGATTCTCTGTCCCTCTCCACGGTCCCTGTCATTACCAAACCCGAGGAAACTTTCCAAGAGATTCAAAGACATTCAAGATTAAAGATTTATTTGTTCTTTTGAAGTTCCAGCACTGTTTTTGTCTTATTTCTTTGACAAATGCAGCGTGGTAATGGTGTTTTCGCAGTGTGGTTGGAGCTGACCCAGAACTGCCAGAGAGAGGTTGCTGGCCTGACGGCCAGGCTCTTGTTTCAACTCCCCTAATGAGGAATGGCTCAGTAATGGCATCGCTTCCCAGTAACCTCAAAGGACAGACCGTTTACTTTCTTGCATTCCAACTGTTATTTATATGTTATACTGTGATGTGAAAAAGATGAAAAAAGCCTAGGAGGAAGCTGCGTTATTAGACTGGTACATCTGGGTGGTCAACATGGCCTGGATCTTTTTAGTGTGGTGCACTTCAAATCACATTTTTCTAGATTATTTTTCCCACCTTCTAATCCATATCAAGGATGCTCTTTTGTTGAATTGTGTTGATTTTGATGAAGTGATAGTACAGTTATTGTCTCGAACATCTGGTGTCTTTTCCATCTCTTTTTCTATTGATATGCATCAATGAGTGCAAGCGAACTTTCACCTTTTCTCATATTTGGTTGCACATCTCAGATTTAATAATCAGACGAGTCACAATGCTCTGATCTGATCCATAGATTACAGTTAAGCTTTGAATTTCAATAAGAGCGTGTTGTTTTTGCTTTTATTAGCTCCTCTATCTTAGATTCATCAGTCACATCTCAGTGTGCTGTGCATCAGTGCATCTCTTCTCTCCTCTGCCAGCAGAGAATCACACTGCCCCCTAGTGCCTCCAGTCATTAGTAACACAACAGAATTGATTGTGCAGACGTCAAACAGACAATACCCTGGTACTCTGCCAGTGGCTCGATACCAAGATCTGTCATGGGCAGCGATGCACGACAATAGATTCTACTGATTGGAGTGGTGCACACTCCTGGCTATGACACTGACCCACCGCTCGCTATCCAATGGTTGTTTTTCTCTCTTTCCAGCCACAAGGCCCCTAATTCAGCAATCAATGCTACTCATTTTAATAGCACCTCTGCTGTTGCCCAGAGGAGAGAGGAGGAGAAATCAGGGTGAACCAGTGTCAAATCATTCCTCTGAGGTGATGACCGCAATCATGGCTTTGATGGATCTCTGAAAATGACTAAACATCCTACATACAGTGATGCAGTGTCTGTGTCACGCTGGACAGTGTTTGTTACGTAACCAGTCGGACAGCGCAATATCATAAAACTTTACATACAACCACAGAATTCCATGAAAATGATATATTAGGCCTTAACATATAATGCTGAGATTTGATGACAGAAAGAATGGGGTATAAAATCAAAGAAACCTCAGTCAAGCGTATAGAGACGAAGCTGCATTTGACCTTCAGCAGCAAACATACACATTTACATCATATCCATTACAATGAAAGCTTCTATCCAACATCCTTTATTCCGTTCTTAGCTTACATGTGTCTTGCCTTTCCAGCCCCCAAGATGCAACGTGAGCTTGAGCAGCAAAAGGCTCCACTAAAGACATCCTAAGTAAGTGCTCCAAATGACAAGACAGACTAAATACCCTCTAACAAACGATACAAGACTGCAGAAAGCGTTATAACAAAGGAGGTATGTAATGAACCTCAGGTGTCTTCTCCCCAATATATCATCCTGAGTGAATTTGCCAACATCACTCTCTTTACCTCCAAGCATGGTAAATGAGAATTTATGCACCCGCTACTTTATCATTCTTTACTTTTTTCACCCCCATGAGGTAGCCAATGCCATGTGAGACAGATATTTCCACCAAAGGCAATATCCCCTCGTAGTAATTATATCAGAGCGAGAGAATAGCTCATTAACATATGCTAGGCATGTCAGGAATTTACAAGCGCCTTTTGTAGATGCCTCTCGTCAGTGTGCTGCTCCCATCCGTATGGTGTCTCCTTTGAGGATGCAACCTCCTCATTTCCATAGACGTCAATCAAGCTGTGCGTGGTTTTTAGAATTATTCTGTACAAAAACACAGGGCTCTCTGAATATGGCAATCATAAGGGACAGCTCAGTGATATGGAAAAAGTGTGTCTGCGCACATGTGGGGGTGCGACTATGTGTTTTGTGAAGCGCCGTGATGAAAACAAAGCGTTGAGGGCAAAATTATCTTGATGATGTGTCATCAGTGCAGAGTGGGCGGACTGATTGTATTTGCTTTTGTGCAGTGTGTTAAAGAGGCATGTGTGTATGTGTGGATGCGTGCATAAAGCTTGACACCAGACACCAGACACCAGACCGACTATCAGACAAGTCCTGAGGCCACTGAGCTAGTGGCGCTGCTGCCGCTGCCGCTGCCGCTGCTCCACTGCTTGAGGACCTAACATCTGCTGCCTTCAAGAAGGCACGTACTGTTGGCCTTTCACCCATTAGTATGGTGCCAGCAGAATGGAATGACCTATTTACAAGCCACATTCATATACACCCCTTAAAAACTATTATCACTATTGTGAGGTCATTATATAAATCTAGTGAATATCTGAAATGAAGTTGTACATCAAAGTCTGTGGTGACATAACAGTAAATGGTCAATATTCAGATAGTTTAGCTTAGCACAAAGACTAGAAACAAGGGGAAACAGCTAACCTAGCTTTGTGGGACATAATGAAATCTATACCTGAAAATCTCACTAATTAACACGTTGTAGCTTGATTCTTTCATCGGTACCAAAGCCATAGACATTCAGTAGACTTTACAGCACTGGTAGCACCTCTAAAGCTTTTCCCAAGTTTTCCTCATATTTCCTAACTCCTCATCCAACTTGCAATATGAAAGTGAATAAGCGTATGTTGTGGACAAAGATGATGTTGTGACATCATTTCTGTTTTTGGAGTGGAGTATTGGTGTGCTGTGTGTTGCAAACACACATCATAGAACAATCCTAATTTATTTAATCTTTTGAAAATTAAAGCACTATGCAGGGCAAGTGCAGACTGCGCTGTGCCTCAGTGGCCCTGGCTGCTTCTCTTTGTCTGCCTGACCCTCAGGCTTTGTCCACTCCACGCCAACAAGGCCAAGACAGACTGGTGTGGTGTTTACTTCCACCACACTGGCTGACTTGGCCCGGTGCCTTCACCCTCTATTTGACAGTAAACTAACTAAGCTGACTAGAAAAGGATTTCGGCTTTGCTGAAAACGCAAACACATCGACTTAAACAGATGGCGGCTTCTCTTTAGATTTTCTGTGTGGTAAATGGACAGTAATTAACCTCTTAAAAACAAAAAGGCAAGTGGGGAAAAAAAGGGACAGGATAAAAAGGGTATGGACCCATTGGCTGGGAGTGAAAAAGTGACCTTACAGTGGCATAACAGGAGTTTGACAGAAACCCTACAAAGTGCGATGGAGATAGAGAGAAAAGTCATTTTGTGTTTGAATGAGTCTGTTCTTTTGCCCCAGCAAATGTCATTGCAATGACTGAGGACCCAATGTCCATTTCCATCACCGACCACTCACTCTATCTCTCTTTCTTTCTCATTCTTTGTCATTGCCTTTTCCCTTTAAGTGCACTTTCGCCCACACCACTTGGAAATTGATTGAAACAAAATGTCACAATTATGCCCTGTAGCTCGCCGCTTCAATTATTCATCAATTAGGGGCTAGGCTCCTTTTTTTCTCTCCTCTGAGCTGATTTTTCATTCAGTTTGCTCGAGATGTATGGCTCCCCTGCTGTTAACCAGTCCAAAGTCATTAGTTTCTGGGTTTGCAATTAAACCTGATGCCTTATGCATGAGGCTCCGACTCAGTAGACACACGCAGCAGCGGCCGCAGCAGCTAGTGAGCGAGCTAGCAAGCTCTGGAGGCGTGGATGGGAAATTAATTTGCTAGAAATGAAGTTCTCCTTCTCTCTCCCTCCCTCCCTCCCTCCCTCCTTCTCTCTCTCTCTCTATCTCTCTCTTGTCTGGCAGGTTGAAACAGATGCCACTGACTGGAGATGGAGATAGAGATGGGGCAGTGATGGACTGTCAATACAGCTTGAACAGCACAGACAAGGGAATAGGATCTCACTAAATTTGCACAGCCAATAATGTGTAGGCAATATATTCTAGTACATTTTTATACAGGTTCTATGATAATTTTGCCATAAGTCTGTGACTTTAAAATGAAATTTAATTATAATGGTTGAGCGTCCACATAGGCTTTGTGTTTAACAAACATGGTGAGTATTATCAACAAGGTTGCCGATTATATATTAAATACCTGCACTGACAAACCGCTGTGAAAAAAACAGCTGTAGGTAATCCAGGTTTTCTCAAACAAAGGTGTTGTGTAAGTGGCACAAAAGCACACAGTAGTAAGCAAAGTCACCATGTACAGACCTGGAATACAAATGGTGCAATGTTTATTCTATTATTGGGAATTTTATGAAAGCTGTGGTTGACCTGTAATGAGCACTGAAACATGGTCCAACTAGATGGACACTTTTTAGTGTTCATTTGATGCCACCTTGTGACCACAGACTTAAATGGCATCTGTGAGATGTTTGGAGGACACAAGCCTCGTACACTGGAGATCACTGCAGCATGAGTTGATGAGGTCAATTATAAAATTTGCATATTAAGAGATCTGTGTCCACAGGTTTATTTAGAAATATGAGATGGGATAGTGAATGAGATAATGGATGGTACCTCTTATAATGAATTTCAATTTATCTTGTAGCAGCCCCATAGTAGGAGTGTCCCTCCGTGTTAAAGCACTTGTATGAACAAAGAAGTGCGCGCACTGGAATAGTCAGAGAACTCCTCATCTTCATGTCCTGTAACACACAAAAACATACCAGAGCACATATGATTACACAAGCCGCTACACATTTAGCCTATTTCAGTGCAGATATATTATATGATCTAACAGATGCCATAGAATCCTATTCTTTAAATCCCAGTATTTAATAAATGTTTTCACACCTTCTTCAGACTGACAAAATGCACACACTCCAGCCAGGTGGTGAGGAAGGGCCCCAGGCAGAGTGCACAGCAGCTGCCATTGGCCAACAGGGCAGTCAGGAACGGGTAATGAGGAAGCATTTTGTGGACCAGAGACGACCTGTTCCTGTCCTCCCGCAAGACAAATCTGGCAACCAGCTCCTGGGAAACAAAGAATAATGAGCTGTGAATTCAACAAAACAATGTTAGCGGATAAACACAAAGCCCTATTGTGAGATATCTTACATAGTGGATGATAAATATGGTAAGTGCTGCCCAGTCTGCTGTGCTTCAGTGACAGTTTACCTTTAATGTAAGCACCTCCACATCCTGCACTGACGACATCGGCTCACAGCGCACAAACCTGTTGCCTTCGCAGTGGAGCTCCTTCAGGGACAGCAGCTGAAACTATATACAGAAATGTTCTGCATCACACAGTGACTTTGTAATTCAATATCCTTTAGACTTCACTGTGGTACAGCATCGGGCTGCTGAATTATACTGTAACATACCTCAACGGGGAACATGGACAGCTTGTTCCCAGCCACATCTAGAACTTGGAGTTTCGTCAGTGCCACAATTCCCTGAGCGAAATGACCATGAAGTCAGAACCGGACTGTGATATGTAGATGTTGCTTAATATCTTTAAAAGCTACCTTAAATATGAGCCTATTAATATTCATGTTCTGTAAGTTCAAGAAAATGGCAGAATTTTAATCAAACCTATTTTCATTAGTTTAACTATTTATTTTCTCGTGCTCTTATCTTTTACATGCAATTTAATGTTTCTGTGTCTTGTTTTAATCGCGTTTTATGTCCCTGTAAAGCACTTTGAATTGCCTTGTGTCTGACAGGTGCTATACAAATAAATTTGCCTTGCCTAGTGTAAAGGAAGTAAATGTGAAAAACACCAAACTAAGCATGAACAGTGTCCACCCACCTCTGGTAGGCTGGTCAGTTTGTTTCTGGCTACATACAACTTGGTTAGCTCTCTGCACTGGTACAGCTGCTGAGGCAGGCAAGACAAATTATTGGAGGTCAAGTTTATCTCAGACAACCTGGTGAGGTGACCTAACTCAACAGGGACCTCCACCATCTTATTGTCCAGCACACTGAGATGTTGAAGCTTCTTCAAACTGATGGGAAAGACAGGAAATCCATTATTTTAAACCCTTTATGACCCTTTTTTTTTTTTTTTTGCAGAGATAGAGATGAAATCAAGTTGAGTTGATTTAGCTTTACATGTAAAATATCAAATCCATAGCGGTCTTAAGAACCTATTATTGCAGGCATGAAGATATTTGTGCCATAAATGTACCTTTTCATCTCTGGTGGAAGTCTTTGAATCTGGTTGTGGTTCAGATTGAGCACAACAAGGTTTTGTAGTCCTCCTGTAAAACAGAAATATGACTATAAAGGGGTTCATTGTAGCATTATGTGTGTGTGTGTGTGTGTGTGTGTGTGTGTGTGTGTGCGTGTTTTATTTAACAAATCTTCAGAGTTCATGCAGATCAGTGAGAGCCTACCCATCACTTCAGGTGGCACTACTGTAATCTGGTTGCTGAACAGATACAGTTTCTTCAAGGAGTCCAGATGGCCCAAAACAGCGGGAACCACCTTCAAGGCATTATTTCCTAAATTCAGCTCAGCCAGCTTGCAGGCATTGCATAAGGAAAAATATTTAATCACAAATCTGCGTGGTGTGTAAAACATTTAAAAAGTTATCTTGGAGATTTTCCAGCAAACAGATGAGCTCGGAGCAAACAAACGGAGGAGACTCACGTGTTGAAGGGAGAGCAGCTCTGCAGGCAGGGCGCTGATGGAGTTGTTGTTCAGCAGCAGAACTGAGAGCTTTGCTAATCTGGAAACACACCGAGGAACTTCGTTCATTTTCCTCGAGCTCAGATTGAGAGAAGTTGCTCCACCGTATAAAGCTCTTATCACTGACTCAGCCATTTGCAAAAAAAAACCAATGTGGAGCGCGCTCGTCCAAGTTCCCATGGTAACAAGACGCTTTTTAGCTGACCAATGAGGATTTTCTCTGAGGCCACAGTGACCTCTGGTGGTGACAGCTGAGTGCTGCAGGATGTCTCCACCTCCTTCAGCTTTATAGCAGATGTTCAAGTCCAAGGTCCTACTGCACAGCATTTTAACCTTCTGAGAGGCAGAAGTGTAAAACGTTTCTCTCTTATAACATGTAAATCACACGAGAAACAAAAAAACTTGTCTGGACAATAGACTTCTTTTGCCTGAGTACAATGAATAACTACAGCATGGTGCATCAGTGGCCTATTAGTTAGAATAAATCGTATTTTCTAAACTTAACATGTTTTTCAAGTTCAGCCTTAATCTAAAAGTAGTAACTATAGTGGTCAAATATAAATAAGCATAAAGCACACTATTTCATTCATATTATCTAATGACAACATGTAAGATAAAGTGTTTGATTATATTATTGGACAGATATGATTTATAGGTTATTAAACTATTTTACAGAATCCAAGTGACAGTTTGAATTAACCTGGAGGCGACCACTTGGTCAACAGGTCATGTCTGTGTAGGATTAAAGAATTGCTATTATTTCTTCATCCTTCTGTACAGATGATTGTTGTCCGTATGCTCCCTGGTGATCTTGAAAACAGTCCTCATTTAAAATCAATGAATACAGTTGCCCGCTTAAGAAAAAGTACGAATAAAGCAGTAACACATCTCATTAGTACTGTATGTGTTTATGTAACCTTGATGTGATTTACAAGTTCAACATGTCAGTTCATTTCCAGAGCACTGCAAAAGTTCAGCAACCTCTCGTGACTCTGTTGACATCCGGTTGAGTCACATGCATCATCAACAGCTCTTACATCCTCTCCTGCCAAAAGTGGATTTGGATCAAAAGTATGTGATCCCAAAATGACCAAGGGTGCCCAGTGTAAACGCATTAACACTTTAATTTCCTTTCTATTCTGTTTTTCATTAGCACAATGATACCATTTTCAGAAGTGATGACGTGTATGAGATTTCGCTCTCCCCACCGATTTCTTTTGACTACCATTATGTGTTCCATTCTGAAAACAGCAGCACTCCCTGTTAACCTCAGCTTAACAATGTCTTCAATGAGCGGGGGCGTCTCCCTCCAAATACGTTTGTATTTAGGGCCCCATGGTGTGAGTGGTTTCAACACTCTCTGCAATACACACACTGGTTTATGACACACCAACACTGAGCTGTCTTTCAGCTGTCCTCTGCATTGGCGGGGTCCTTTAGCCGCTCCACAGTGTTGTAGTGCTCTCCCAGTCCGTACGCATGACGCATATAGCTGCAAAAGAACAGAAAACATATTCTGTGACTCAAGACGTCTGAGATTAACTTTCCCAAACCCTAAAAAGCTTCATCAGAACAGACAAAAAAATGCAATAAATGCCTAAATAAATGCCAGATTGTAAATCCAACTGTAATGTCTAATCTAAATACATTATTGTGCATTTATCTACTAATTTAGCTGTGAGTATTTTAATAATTATGCTAATACAACTTGAAACTATAAGAAGCAGAACAATGCAAACACAACGTACACAAGGATGATGGGTTCACTATCAAATTCCTCTCCAATTTTTATAGTTGAGGAGTTGGCCTGAATCACTTCTATTGCCATGCGAAGAACTTGGGTCAAAGCTCGCAGCTGTTGGTCAAAAGACATGAAAAAGAAAGTAAATGTTGAAAAGTACAGGAAGCAACAGCACAGTGTATCTGTGGCAGAAGCTTAATAACTCACTTCTAGTTGTCCACCCCAAGCTGCTGTGTGCTCCACGTCACTGCAGTATTTCTCAAACTCGTCTGGAAACCAACACATACACGAACCCTTGATGAATATTCATAATTACCATCTAAAAGCTATGACAGATTGTTTCTGGAAGCAAAAACAAATGTGTAACCTGTTGTGTACATGTCACCAGTGTTGGGGTTGGTAAGGAAAGGCAGGAATTCATCACTGTGGCTCCTCATGTGCTCAGCAGTGCGGGACCGCAGTTCTTTCACACTCATGGTTAACCCGGGCTAGAAAAACACACAACAGAGTATGTACTCTCTGCGCATTAGCTTTAGTAATAACATGTATGTATGTATGTATGTATGAATTTCAGTACAGTATGTACCTGTGATCGCTGTGCCAGCTGATCTTCGATGGCCCGGTACATGCAGTGGCCATCAGAGGAGATCTCCTTAATCTGAAGCTGTTGCTGGGCAAGTTTCTGAGCCAGCATCAAACCTTCCTGGTGCCTCACGCCCTGCAGGTTTTCTACCTCCGCTTCTGCTATCCTGCTCTCCCTCTCCTTCTCCTGGGCAGCCTTCTTGTCCTGGAGAGGATCATTTAAATAAAATGTATCTAATTAGAACAAGACACCACGACTGAAACAAATTCACACACGTCTAAGAAACTGATATTTGTATATTATTCAGGATGGCTTTTTTTTGTGCATGGAGATTCTAATAAATGAGAATGAGAGAACTGACTGAACTGTGCTTCTTCCATTGTACACTGACTATGTCAATAAATGACAGTTACACAGTGTTGTGAGCAATAACAAACAGCATTTAAATGTGTCCTGTTTGAGGTGAAACCTGTATCTCACCCTTCTCTTCTGGGCCTTGGTTACACGTGGCTGTTTGACCTCTTCTTCTTCTCCATCCTCCATCTTCATGTTCTCCACTCCATTTAACACCTCTTCCACCTTGTGAGGCTGTGTGAGGAGAGTTTTGGTTAAGTTTCAAATTGATATTTATTTTCTAATAAGACTTCATGTACTGTAAGGAGGAATAATGACATACAGAGGTGAAAAGGTGAATACATTCTGTGCATACTTTGCTCAGCAAACATTTGCTTAGTTAACATTTGCTTTTATCACACTGTTGCTTCAACTAATTATGAAAAAACGATGTATATTTTCAATACAACCATGTGTCTAGTTTGGAACGATACATTCATTGATAACAATACCTGTTTTGCAATTAATTATACAAGGATTACATTGAAAAGGGTGCATCTTCTTAAGGCAGCCATGCCTTATAATGTATCCTGATGCATAGCCATGAGATGTGTCAATAATGTGAATGCCCACATTTACCTTTGTGCCACTGGTAGATTTGAGTTGCTTGAATTCCTCATCATGTTTCTGACTGAGGTCGACCTCTAGTTTGGCAATCTCCTCTGCCATTTGTTTCCTTTTTTTCTTGTCATTTTTGGGGACTGCATTCTTCATGCTCTGGATTTTAGCTGAAAGTGAAGCACAAGAGCAGACGCCACCACACCTCATTAACTCATACACACACTATATACAGAATACAGCTCTCACATGGGGCTTGATGTTGGTTAGGTCAAGTAAAAATAAATTAGATGGCTAAGATGATGAATATGAAGAACACACACCCATGGACAGTAATAATACACCTTAATGTTGGTTGATTGGTTAGAAGAAATTAAAATAAACAACCTTATTTCAAATATAACTCATATGTGCCAGAAAACTGTTGCTGCACCTCTCTCCATGAAGTAACATAATACAGCCTACATAAGATGGCATTAAGAGTGTAATGCCACAGCCCGATCTGTGATGTCCCAGCTTGTATTTTGTCTTTGACAGAGGATGAAAAACAAACTTTGACATCAGCACGACTACAAAGACCAGAAGCTTGAAAGTGTCACGCCATGGAGATCTGTGCAGCAGGAGCAGCAGCAGTTTTCTGCCCTAACACTACAATCAATGAGAAACTATTAGTGGGGGTAAAAACCCTGCACAAATTCTTAATACCTAAAAATGACAGCACTATTATTATAGTCACCTTATTTTTGCTCAATGGTGATATTTTACAACTGCTTGGCTTGCTAGTAGCTAGATTGTGCTAGATTCCAAAACATGAGATGAGAAGAAACACGTTTTAACTAGAAACCACAGCTGAAGTTAGCTACCTTGCATGTCTTTCTTTTCCTTGCGGTGCTGCTTTGCCAGCTGCTCCTCTGGTGTCTCCACTATCTCCTCCTCCATGGCTGGATGTTCCTCACTTTGTTCAACAGGAGTCTTCGCGAGCTGCTAAAAACTGACAACCGCTGGATAAACAACGTGTTATGATATCCCCGTTATAAAATATGACATATCACCGACAGGACATAAAAATATATATTCCACAATAAATAAAATGTGCTGATATGGCCTTAACCGGAAGAGAGGAATGAGCAGGGTGGAGCTTCGCTGAGCTAAACTCCGACAGTAGTTTTGTAACACCGCCCCCTCTTGGCTTGTTGTTGTACTACAGCTCTGTCCTGTCTGAGTTGCCAGCTGTAACACTGAGTGTCCCAATCATCCTCATCCAATCATTTGCACAAATGTGTATTCAACTCATGATACGTTTCAAACAGGATCTCATCTCAGGCCAGTGAGAGAACACATGAGGTTGAAGATACAGGGGACCTTTTCTTTATCTTTATCTCCTTCGGTGTTTATTCTCACTTAAATCATGTTGCCCATGTAGACAAAGAAAGTATACATAGGCAGTTCATATATGGTCTCTATATGCATATATGTATAGGTATGCTGTATATGCACAGCCTATGCAGACAAAGGTTGCACAAAATTATGTTTATTGTCTGGCATTATTTATTTATTTATTTTTACCTTTTTCTTGTGAAATACTGCACACCACCACTTCTTTATGCCTCTAAAAATGATCAAATCAACCAATCTGAAAGGGAAAAATCACTCTTGTGGTCACTGCTTTAAACATCCCTTGCACGGCTATTATTGAAAACAGTAACAAAAATGGCCTATCCTAGAATATTAGATATTGATCTCTGTGTATGGACTCATCACACCGTGTCTGCCACCTGCTTCACTTTTGTTCCTTTTTATACAAATGACATAAAGGCATGTACATTGTTCCTAGGCTATATTAATGAATATTAGATTAAATATACAACTGGGCAATAAGTTCAAAAAATGCAAATATTAGACCAATGACTGTGCATACAAAGTAAGCCCATAGTCTTTTTATGGAGTGGTATTATTAGATAAATGAATACTCCAATACAACGTGCTTGTTTTATTAGTGGCTAATTGGCTGAGGGACTGATTTCTGGATGGCAGACGTGCTGTGTGACGTGGCACGGGGGGCGGAAGAGCTTGTTTGTGTTTTGGTTCTAAGGGGAAGTTGCGAGAAGAAAGAAAGGAGGAGACGTGACGGGATTGTTGAAATTATTTTCTTGGCTCCCCAACACCACCTCAGCATAGTGTCCCGGGCTCCGTGTGTGACTACTACAGCGGTGGTATTTAAAGTTCAAAACGCCGTCTGGCTCTCAGGTAGCGTACTTGACATGAATCGACAACTTGTGGTTTCCAGCTGGCTGACTGGCTAACGCTAACGTTTGCTCAGTTGTCATCGGGTACCATCGTTAGCTAGCGCTGTCGCTAGCTGCCTCCAGCTAATGTCGGTGATGTTTGGTAGCTAAGGGAATGCAGAAATACAGGCCTTTGTCACGTCCAATTGAATCCAGTTGTTCTTCCTCTGTGTTGAAGTGGTGCCATTAGCAAACGGCTAGTAATGTCGGGTATAGCTAGCTGTGTGACAGCCTTACAGTTGACTTTGTAATGGCTAACAGCTAAATGGGTGGAATGCTAACAGTGCTAGCAAGCTAACGTTAGTGTTTGTTAATTGAGGGTTTGGCTACTCCCCATCAAATAGCATAACCCAACCACCACAACATTCAGTTTGAGGACGTTATCTAGCAATACTACAACTAGTCCGTTAACCCCACTTGTGTTTATGTATCTGAACTAGTCGTTTTTATGTGCTTTTCTTAAAGTGTTTGGGAGGCAAACGTAACGTAACTGGACAAGTTAGCAAGTAAGCTAACTAGCTAAACAAAATAATTTGGAAAATGGCGTCCCCCTCTAAAACCAAAACAGATATATGACTACAGCTTAAACGAGCTAGTGTGTTTACAGCCAGCTAACGACAGTCACATCCAAATATTTTGTGAGTATTGCTGTGCGCAGCGTTTGTTGACAGTCCCTGTCATGACTGAGAAAACGCAGTTACTGTTTTTATGGCAGCAGTGTCTCATGCGTGTTTGTTTTCTTCATGCTTGCCTGCGCATAAAAGATTTGTCACGTTTTCTTGGCTCATATATTGGATAAATGTCTGATCTAACAACTTCACCTCACTAATCACTTTCCTGGGTTTTGTGTCCCAGAGTTTTTTATTCAAAAGAACAGTATCCTTTTCCATTCCCTGAAATGTTTTACCTGAAATGTTTTCTATTTTTGTAAGCTTTATCTGTCATTTGGTATCATGACTTCAGTCAAGGTGTTACACATACTTGATCTCTTATTATATTGCAGAAATTTGTTCAGTTCTATTTCTACGCTTGTGAAACTAAAGCTGTGTACAGATTGGGCCCTTCATGTGAGAAAGAATTCAAGAAGTTTTGCATAATCTATTATGTACTGATGGCTGTCATAAATTTGCCAGCCAGGAAGCCAGCACATGACAGACTGACAAAACACCACATAGGTGACCTGTCTTTGCACGTAGGTGACCTGTTTTTGCACGTAAATATAGATATGACTATATCTTGGTAATAGTATATACAACATAACAAGCACCTGTTCACTGTAATCCAATTTTGTGGATTTGGTTTGGAGTTTGGTGTCTGTGTAGAATCGCATCATGTACATTTTGCATTATTGTACATGGCAGTACAGCATCATCATAAGCCGTGGCTTCAAAGGTCACGATAGAGACCATCAAAATATCTCAGAAAACAATATTATCAGAATGTGACTAAGATGCTTTATAAAAGTAGCTTTTTTTCTGCAGATCTATTTTACTTTATTGCGTTTCAGAAAACATCTGACAATGATAGGGCATCTGCATTATTGTCAGTAAGCATAATATCTGTCTGTAGATAAGTCATTTTTGTTGTCAGGATAAGCTTCCACAAATCATGCTCAGGAGAAATTCTCCCTGCAAAATTGGACATAGTGCAATTTTCTCCTGACAACAGCCATCTGTTGTATACAAATTAGTCAGCAGTTCAGTCCTAAATAAGTTACTAAGATATGCATGAATGCATGGCATTTATTTCTACAGAGGCTCTTGCCGTCATAACATGGTCAAGTAATGTGGGTGAGTGAAACTCTTCTGTGAAGCTCTTGAAAACTGTGTTGTGTTTCTTGACCAGGCCTCTTTTGCTTGCTGTGACTGTATGTGGTTGTGGTGAGCTATCTTTGCCTCTGTCATGATGTCATTCAAATAAGCACTCTATACAAATAAATAATTATGTCAATTTATTGTTTCATAACTTAAAGATGGCAAGATAGTTATTGTGTACATTGTACGTATATTTGTGTTCATATTTTAATGTATTAATTTCAAAGCAGTTTAATGTATTAATTTCAGTGCATACTTTGAATGAAATTCAGAACTACACAGATTGTCTCATGTAGCAGTAGCAAATGAAACTAAAAGCAGTGGTGTTGTGGAAGCTCTGTAGACGCCTGTTGGCTATTTGAAATGGCCTCTGCAAAACTTGAGAAGTGACAGAAAGAAGTGTGATTATACTGGGTTAGAGTCTAAATTTTACATGTGAAAACATGGTCGTAAAATTCCTCACTTTCAATGCACTGGGTCTGTTTTGAGTTGACTGGCATTGTCAGTCAGGACAGGCAGGACGAGACCATCGATATTTATCATTAAGAGAATAGACAGCGGTCTGTGACTACAGTGAAGGTGCTGGCTAAATGTTTCTTATGAGACTCCACAATATAGATACATTAGAGGCTTGATCAATAATTACTGAACTAAACTAGAACAGTAAGGCAGAGCCTCCATATTAATAATTTCTTTAGTTTTACGTCTATTTTTCGGTCCAGCTCTAGTTTGTATGATTTGAAATTATTTTTTATTTTTGTTTTGTATCGCTTGTTGTTCACAGTTGTTTTTGACATTGGAGAGTTTTGTTAGATGATTTTATTCTACTTATCTACTCATTTGTCAAATTGAACGTGAAAAGTAATTGATTATTCTATTCTTGTTTAGTCTTATTAAACAACATCAGAAGAGGTGAGGTTTATGTTCACCTCCCCCAACATTCCTCATAATTCTAGAAATGCCCAATATCACATGTTCATAACGATAAGCCAGTAAAAAGGTCACAGCTCAGACTTATGTTTTGCATAGTTAGAGTGACAAAGTCTGCACCCTGTTCACTTACATGGAAGTAGATCAATCTTGCTACTTTTTTTTTCCAGAGTTAAAAGGTTATTTTTTCCATTTTACACACCATGATCTTTTGGCATATCCAGTCCTATATCTCTTAGTATATTATAATAAATATATTTAAATGTCAATATTACCCATTAGTTAAAACCACCAAACTGCCCATTCAAAATGTTTGTTGTAAGTAGGTTTTATTTATTTCCACCTTCTGCACATAGTAGTGCTGTAATTATGTGTGTCAAATCAGAAGCTAAGTACTATGTTCTATTTAAAGTCCCACATCATGTCAAAACAAAGAAAAAAAGCGGCTAATTTGAGTAACTGTTGACAGCTCTAAAACTAAATGTCTGCTGTAGACAGTGTGGCTGTTAATATATAAGTGTCAAACAAAAAGACATCAGAGTGTGCCTTTGATAGTCAGTAAACCTATTTCTTGTGTTGTTTCTTGCAGCAGAAGTCCTGATAGTGAGTAGCGGCACACAGGACACCGGCGGATCTGAGTAGGTCATGGCCAATCGGGGAGGAGCTACGAGACCCAACGGGCCCAATGCGGGGAACAAGATCTGTCAGTTTAAGCTGGTGCTGTTGGGGGAGTCGGCTGTTGGGAAGTCCAGCTTAGTGCTCCGCTTCGTCAAGGGTCAGTTCCATGAATTCCAGGAGAGCACAATAGGAGGTGAGCTGCATATCAACACACCAGGCTCTAACTCATGAGCCGCCCGCTGAATGTAGATCAAACGGGTATATTTTTGTTTATATTTTGCCAGATTGTAAGTAAAAATAATTTGCAGAAGTTTACCGTTTTATTATGTAATCAGGCTCATTGCCTCATTTGTAAAGTGGAACTTAAATTGAGTAACAAAATCCTGAACTTTACAAGCATCTGTCTCTTTTGCACTTAAGCTGCAGAGTAGTTCTATAATGTGAGCAACAGCTTGACTTGTTTTCCGTATACAGCATTGTTTTGGTGCAGATATATATTATCTAATACTGACTCACCCCTCGCCTTATCTTTTGCTTTCAGCGGCCTTTCTCACCCAGACAGTGTGTCTAGATGACACAACAGTGAAGTTTGAAATCTGGGACACTGCAGGTCAGGAGCGTTACCACAGTTTGGCACCCATGTATTACAGAGGAGCACAGGCTGCCATCGTTGTCTACGACATCACAAATGAGGTACGTTCATTCACCCCTGACTACATTCATACAGATTTCCCAACATACTTTACTCCACATTCCCTCAAGATGCAGGCAGATTACTAAATTGTAGCTGAAGTGCAGCTGGTCGCTTATCTGAAAATGTCTGATGTCGAAAGGAGTTACTGATGACATCAAGGTATATTTTTTTTTCTACATGCAGGAGTCATTTGCGCGGGCAAAGAACTGGGTGAAGGAGCTGCAAAGACAAGCTAGCCCTAATATAGTCATCGCTCTGTCCGGCAACAAGGCTGACCTAGCCAACAAGAGAGCTGTCGACTTCCAGGTCAGTGTTATGTTTTGCTTTCTTGGGAATAATCATGTTCTACTTCTAAGAGGTATCTCTGTGGCTTTGTTTTTTGTGACTACATCCAGGACACACATTACAAGTGAACATTTCAGTCCTGATACCACACCTAATTGTCTTTTTTTTTGTCCATGAATGTGTGCATGTGTGAGAATATATTAAAACCTCATGGTGTTTACACTGTGTTCACAGGATGCCCAGTCCTACGCAGATGACAACAGCTTACTTTTCATGGAGACGTCAGCCAAGACATCTATGAATGTGAATGAGATATTTATGGCCATTGGTGGGTAATTCTTTGATTCCTGATTTTGCCATTGTATTGTGGCAATCCGAGCCAAACTGATAAATCCTACTAGAGTTTGTATAATTGCTTGTAGGTGTTAATTCTGATTAACCGAAGGCTGAGCTATTTAAGTTATTTCATTAGTAACTTCTGCACACAGAAAATTAAAAGTTCCAGTTTCTTTTATTGCTGTTTGGTTTGTTTTGTTTTTTCCCCTTCAGCAAAGAGATTGCCGAAGAGTGAGCCTCAGGCTGCAGGAGCCACTAGCGGGCGGAACCGGGGAGTGGACCTGACAGAAGCTGCCCAGCCAGCCAAGGCTCCATGCTGCAGTAACTAACGTGAAGAACGCCTTCACCCCAACCAATCTGTATAGCAGTAACTAATGCGGTCGATGCCCCCGAATGCCACTGCAGTTACTAATGCAATGTGTTGTACTTTCCAATTCTCTCATTTGCAAAACAAGAAAAGATGCCCCATGCCCACCCCCCCCTTCCCTTTCTTTTGCAGTAACAACATCAATGCCATTACGCTGATCTTTCCACGTGGCTCTGCCTCTTTTCCTCTATCATGGTTCTGCTGCTCCTGGTTAAGCCTGCTGACCATCCTTTCCTACTTTCTGCGTCCAGCTTGTTACATCTGTCAATTATTATTGATGGATTAATGATCACAGATATCAGAGACAGTGCACCCTGCCTCCCATCCTTCCTCCTTCCAACGTGCAGATGTGAGTTTTATTTAGAGAAAGTGGTCACTTCTCTTTTCTGGGATAGCTTAAGACTTTACTACTGCATTTCTAATACCAGTCTTGTTTTTGTTCTTTTTTTTGGATAAAAAAAGATGTTGAATATTGTTTACTTATTTTTTTTCAAAATTATGGATGCACATACTATACTTACATGGCCTAAAATAGAAAAACAGAAAACTGTGTTTTACCTTTTGTCTGAAGTAGCACAGAAAACTTTCTATCAAAGAGGAGTGTATTCTTGTGAATCTGAGAGAGAGAGAAGGCGGAGGGTAGAGAGAGAGCAAGAGAGGAACCCTAAGCTTCACGCCCCTCTCTTGTCACTGGGACCTTTTATGTTGAAACTTAAAAACATTTGTCAGCTGTAGTCCATTTAGACGATCTCTCTGTGTCCCTCTGCCTGCCCATGTTATCAATGTCCTTTCCACCCTTAAACCCAAAGTAGCACTAGTGTACATTTTCTTCTACCAACCTCGGGCTCTGCTCTGGGGCTTGCGTCTAGCTGTCCTTAGTGGCATTGTGCAATGTTTCACAGTATTTACTCTGTGATTTGAGTGTCAGCGCGGACCAATGCAGCACAGCGTAGCTCCCAGTTCCACCCAGCTTTCTCCACAACAAGTCACAGGAGGCTCTGAAGTACTCATAGGTGTCACCACCTCCCCATCTCTGAATTGTCCTTCCATAAATCTTGTGTAGCCCATCCATTTCTGGTTATACTAGGGTGTCTCAGTTTCTGTCTTTGGATGATTTGGTCGATGCCGATTACCTTTTCCATTGCGTTGATATTGCTGAACCACTGGTGGGTTTGCGCCTGGTAAGAAACGAAGGTGATGGTAGCGAGCTGGGAGTTGCAATATGTACGGCTGCTTCACGCTCACCTTTTGAATCGTAATTGTTTGTTATCGTCTCTTGATTAGGAAGTGCTTTAGACACAGCCTTGTGTCAGTGTGTACAAACTGGGCCTGGGCTGGCTGGCTGATGACAGATCTCATCCACAGATTCACTCACACGTGCCCATTTATGTGTGTGTCTCTGAACACACATTTGCACATGAACACATGTATCACATTGACTTCTTCCCTCTGAACCCCGTCAGACCTAAACATCAATGTACATAAGCACACTCACAGTCTGTTACAGCTTTCCTTCACCTATGTTGAGCACGCATTTCTTTTTTCCCCCCTCACTTTACATTGTTACATACAGCGAGAGCACACACGCACACACGCACACACGCACACACGCACACACACACACACACACACACACACACCTGGTTAATAATTCTTTTTACAGGTCTGTCTTACTCATGCCTTGCACTAATGATGCTCATGAATATATCTTGTCATAATTACAGCCAGTGTGATATAAATATAAATATATATATAAATATAAATATATAAATAATATACTGTAAATAGGGTGTTGCAGTGTAGTGTACCTTTTTTTTTTTTTTTTTTTTGATTTACCAGTGACAGACTAATGCTTGCTAGGGAGTTGTCTAGATAATCATAAAAATAACTGTACAGTTAGCAGAAAACAACAGCTACAATCTGGGTTTGGAGTTTTGTTGCTGTTCCTTTTTTCACACAAATGGTTAAATTATAATCAGTGGTGGTCTTTATAAATGTATGTAGTGTTATTAACAAAAAAGATATTGCATTTATTTAGTTGTCTGTCTTGTACCTTTTTCTCAAAAGAAAAAAAAAGAATGTCCAAACATCTTGGTTTCAAATTTTTTGCATAATCTCTTTCTTGCATTTCACTAATTCTTATTAGTGGTATCAGGTTACGATGCCTTGTCCAGTACTCCTTCCCGAAAGTAGACCTGAACTTCCAGAGGAGTCAGATACAACACAAAACAGTTTGATTAACCAACAGATCTGCCCCTCCATAACATCTCAGTAACCTTGTGAAGATATTGTAGGAACAGTGTAACAACTATCAGCTGGCACAATGGTGATTCATGAATAAATGAATTAACACATAATAAGGATGTAAATTGTATGTTTTTTGCCGTGAACACTTAAAATGCAAGCATTTTACAGTACTGTTATGTAATGACCAAATAAATACTGAAATAAATTTGATCATTTATTGTAATCAAGCTGTGTGTGTGTGTGTGTGTGTGTGTGTGTGTGTGTGTGTGTGTGTGTGTGTGTGTGTGTGTGTGTGTGCGCGCGCGCGCGCGTGTGCGTGCGTGTGTGGACTTGGTGGCATTTTCTCAAGGATTTCCCACAGATAGTTTTTCATCTCGGCAGCTCTTCCACCCCTACCTGCAATTTGACATTTCATTAACAAAAGATTTTTCTTTAACCATTTCTGACTTTTTACCTGACAACTTTTTCATAATGTCCAAATTTGATGAGATGATTTTTTTCCAAAAAATTTTTTTTTCTATGAACAAAAACTGTATTTCTATATTTTTAATGTTAAAGTGAGTCATAATTTTAATGTAGTCTGTAAAATGTTGGTTATTGGTATTAATTCCACTAATGTTGTATGTTGCATGGAGTTACCATGATCCACCAGTCAGAGGAAGCTCCGCATAACAACCCACATTTTTTCCATTACATTTGACCTTGAAATTTTGCTACAAATGGTTGCATTTTGTGACCTCTCCTCTCTGAATTGTACTGGATTTGGCCTATCCCATTCGAGTCCCCTAGCGGAGGAAAATGGGCCTACAGTGAGAAATTGAAAATAAGGATGAGCGCCATGTCTGATCCTCCGCTTGTGGAATAGAGCGGACGGCAGAGCGAATATTTCCCGGGCCCGGGGGTCCCGTCGGGGTTCGGTGCGAATCATGGCCGACAGCGCTGGGATTCAGCAAGGTTCGCCGGCCATCGGGGCCGCGGGCTTGGTTCCGGCCGCTCCTGGAGCCGGGGGGACGGAGGGCTCCGGCGCCGCTGTAGGATCCGCACGTATCGCCGTGAAGAAGGCGCAACTCCGCTCCTCACCTCGGCCAAAGAAACTGGAAAAACTCGGAGTGTATTCATCCTGCAAAGTACGCTACATTTGCAGATAGCGGATTTTTTAAAAATAGAGCGGGTTTGAGCTCTTATGCTTTATAGATGCTATCTCTCTATCTGGTTGCAATAGTTTACAAAATGCAAGCGCAGCAAAGGAAGCCATTGCCGCACTTCATTTTTTTTTTCCATTTTGCATGCACGAAGCAATAATTGAAAAGGCGAGATCAATAATGTAATTAATCAGAGCGTTATTTTTACTGCGGGACTTTTTTTTTAGCGCAGGCCTTCCAGCTGCAAGCTGTTTGCACAATGTTACTATGTTTCTGTCTAGGTGGGGGGTTGGTGAACGTAAACATTGGCTTGGCGCTGGTACTTGGGGAGCAGCAGGCTGTGTGCACGGGGGCTGCATCCCAGTGTGTGTGTGCGTGTTCGTGCGCGGAGAAACGGTTTCCACAGGAAATGTTACGGTGTCCCCGCGCCGTCAGTGAGCGCTCGGTGATACACAGAGAGGATTTTATTGGGTTTATGCAGTGTATCATCCGCAGAGAGGGACGAGGTCTTTGTTTTGACAGGGTGACAGCTGCTGGGGGGGGCGGAGTTTGTTGTTGTTCCACGGCGCATGCTCAGTGCGGCTGCTCCAGCTGACGGTGACAGGCCTCCTCCTCACCCATAGCGTCTCCATTAAGAGTCAAGTTTTAAAATGTGTGTATGCTGTTAGGGCGCATTTACTTTAAAATAAAATAATGTATCACCTCTAAAATTTGCCTAAAAAAAGTGCCTCTTGTACCTTTGGCTTTTTAGGCACTGATGTGATTAAAAAGCAGACAAACTATGCCAGTGACTGACAAAAGTAACTTGTCAGACATGAAGCACTACAACCAAGTTAACAAACAACACGTGATTTTATTTCAGAACACAGTAAAAGATTTATTATATAGCCTGCAGCAGTTTATTGCTATCCACTAAAACAGCTGAGTATGAATCTATCTTGCACAAATTTAAAAGGTGGTTTATTTGATATAAAGTGGATTTACTCTCATCTTTAATCCTGCTTGTACTCATTTAAAGATGTGTTTTGTCATAGGCTGAGGGAGCCTGTAAGTGCAATGGCTGGAAAAGTCAGAACCCCCCTCCTACACCACCACGGACTGACCAGCAGTCCAGCGCGGTCAACCTGCAGGAGC